>NC_047509.1:15902620-16145598 GCF_902827115.2 Pseudochaenichthys georgianus
TCAGAGGTCAAGGAATAGGAGATAGGGTTAGAATTTAGGAGCTGATTTTTGGATTATCGGAACGCACTGTACTACAGCAAAAGTATTCTCCGTCGGGACTTCCTGCAACAACACCACGCCGTTATCTTTATTCTGATTGGCGAGAAGACATTATCAAAGATGTTCTATTGAGAAGATGATCACTACGTGACAAAAGTTTTAAAAACCGTTTCTGGTCTTCGGTATTTCCAGACAAGTGGCTACTGAAATCAATCTTACTAACTGCTGTCTGTGCAATATACTCCGCGCGAGTTGGCAGCCTTTATTTTGCTTACTTTAACATCATTTTTCATGGTGGGGCTAAGCCATTTCTTGGTATGGGTGTAGCCTACCCCAGCCATACCCTGGCGCTGCCACTGGTGGGATGTATGGGGGGGCATTCTGCACATGCGTTAAATGCGTTAAATATTTTAACGCAATTAATTCAAAAAATGTATTACCGCCGTTAACGCGATAATTTTGACAGCATTAGTTGTTATGTATGACACCTCTATTAGGTTTTACCCTAAATTGTCCTTGGTCAGACACACACACCGTTAATATTGGGTATTTTATTGGGTTCGGGATTCCTACGGATGACTGCCTAGGAGAGAGCGCATAGAAGCGTGTAAGACTGTGACTCCGCCTCCTGGGGCCTCATTTATAAAGGGATATACGCTCAAAAATATGGCGTACGCCAGTTTCTACGCAATGTTTGCGATTTATAAAATACTAACTTGACAGGAAAATGTGCGGTCCTCCACGCAAACTCTAACCCATGCATACGCACTAAGCACAACCAGTAGCGTAGGCAGAAATGGTTTAGGGTGGGCCAGATTTTTCTTCTGCGCATCAGAAGCTAACAACAATCCCCGCCGGTACCGGTGGCAGATTACTTTTGGAATACTTTTGGAATACTTTCTTTTTCCATAACAGATGGGTATGTTTTGGTGAACAGGAGACACGTATTTTACTGTTTTAATGGCTTATCAAGAGCACAAACACAACATCTTGGTGTCATTCTGGACAGCTCTCTCATCTGCACCCCACATAAAAAACATCACCCAGACTGCATTCTTTGTACTGTCTTAAAACCTTTTTTTTAGAATATGTTATGAATTGTAAGGTGTCCTTGGGTGCTTTGAAAGGCGCCCCTAAATAGAATTATCATTATTATTTATTATTATTATCTGAAACGATGTAATAACTTTTAAAACTTTTTCCAGTCACTTGCCCCACGCATTCAGCAGCAGCAGGCCATTCACTTTGATTTTATCCCATTATAAATGTCATCATTTCGACAATAAAGAAATGCTACATAAATGTTATCTTGCACATTTTATCCAACCATCTCCGTTTCTAACTTTCAATATATTTTAAAAGAGATCTCTCTCTCTCATCTGCGTGCAGGGGCGGGGCCTCACAGACATGCTGCAGCGCTGTGCAGTGTGTACACAGTTCTGCCGGCAATGAATATTACATTTTGTGAGGAAACTTTTCCACCAATAATTCCAATAAGTATTCCAAAATGTATTCATTTCAGGTTTACGAAAGTAACTGTAATCAGATTACTCGTTTTTTCAAATGTAACGCCAGCTGAATACACTTGATTTTTGTATTCTGATTACGTAACGCCGTTACATGTATTCCGTTACAACCAACCCTGTGTATGGGCCCTTCTCACTTCTCTTATTTTTCATTTCCTCGCTCCTCGGTCTCACCGGAAGTTGATTTGTCTGCGCCATCTTGAGTAGCGTCCCTATGGCCTTATTTTTGCCGGAGGAGCGAGGAGCGATAATGGAGGAGCTATAACCGAGGAACCACCAGACCATCCTTCGACACTCTCCCCGCCCCCTTGTATCGCTCACTGATTGGACGATGCAGTGCATGCACTGATCTCAGGGGCGGCGGTTACTGTAGGCTAGGGAAGGCTAAGCCTTCCCAAATATTTGTGTCACTGCATCCTGGTAAAATAAAAATATAATGTATAATGTCTGTGTCTTTGACATTAGCGCTGCTATGCAGCCACCTGCTATGCAGCCACCTGTACCCTGTAGCCTACTACGAAGCAAGTTCAAGATACGTTTGTTTGAATAACTAACTAACAACAACAAACTAACAAACGAGATCTCGCTATGTGGTCCTGCGACGTTGGTTATCAACTCGGTAAATCAAGACAGGGATTCTCTCTCCAGCTGAGAGCGCGTTCACATGAAAGGGGCGGGGTTAGCAACATTTGACCAATCAAAAACAGGGACAAGTGTACTGACAGCGCAGCGTCATACTTCATTAATGAAAAGTAAACTAATATTAGACAAATATGAGCTTTAAACATCCATGACTTAACATATCATCCAGGATACAAGCCACATAGTTGCACCTGCAAGGTGAATTTAGAACAACTGGTTAAAAATAATTAAACTACCGAGTGTTTGAAAGCGTACAACAGTTTTATGATATCCCACTGCCCCATCTAAGACACGAGTGGATCTGACTTTAATTACATTTGAGTGAGTGTTTCGTCAACCTAATATGTTGCTTAAATAATACTTCTGCATACAGTATGTGACACTGTGAGTGTTGCACGGCCAGATACGGCTCGAGAAGCTGACTCAGCTAAAGAAATATATGATATGATCGATGATCAGATTGATGATGTGATATGAATGATAAGTGCGACACGTCGGCGTCTTCTCTGCATACGGCAGTTTAAAACTGTATTTCCTTTATCCTGTAATATGACTTGATAGATTTAAACTCTGCACACTGAGTTGAACTCTTTTCTATAGACGCCGGAGGCGGGCAGCGTCAGGTAAAAAAAGTTATTTAGCCTTCCCAAACCTGAGCCTCACACGCCGCCTATGACTGATCTGATGCTTCTTGACATGAGAGCAGTTTCCCAGCGGAGTGAAGAAATACATGAACCTCACGGGAGTCACTCCTCAGTTTATACCCGTGTTTTGTTTCAATTCATGTATCATTTAGTTACAAATATGTGATATATCTGAACAACAAAGTGGTCAAAAATCATTTTATTCATTATTTGGAAACATTTTCATGATCGCTTTTTTCGTTTTACATTTTCATTTATTGTCATTTCCATTCCAGCCTGTCCTCCTACAAAAAAACGACCAAATAGGTCGATTATTTAAGCACCAGATTACGACCCATAGCCACGTTTTAAAGTGTAGCACCTCTAGTGGTCGTGTAAGAAACAACATGCTCCCGTTTATTTACAAATAACCCTCTCTGGAAAATCCTAAATTGTAGAACAGTTTGGCCATTAAAATGCTTTTTGATTAGATTTCTAGCGAGAAGTGTATATTGTACTTTTATAATCCACGTCCAGTGGAAGTGTAGGATCTATAGTTTGATAGATATTACGAAGATGATTTGAGGTCTCGCCAGGATAACGTGTATATGCGGCAGCTTCCATGTAAAGTTAGCGTGGGTGAAAACAGTATTTCCGGTCTCGAAGTTTTCATAATAAAACCGGATATATTCCCCTCACTGTCAAATGATTACACAGTGATATCTGCATTACTCATCCACTAAAAAACATCAGTTTATCCTTGTTAATTACACAATATTGATTGGTTTAAATGGTGTACAATGCTTTTGTGTTTTTAACCTTCGAGTCAGAGAAACAAATAGTTTTTTAGGAGTTTAGACACTACAGTTTCCGAAGACACTACACTACCCAGAATCCCCAGCTATCGTTTGGGACTACAACATCCGCCTTGCTTTACAAACCCCGTGATTAGTCATCAAGCCCTGTGATTGGAGTGGCAGTGCGACAAGGTTACGCTGTCAAACAGCTCTTTGAAATGGAATGGAACCACGGCAGACTTTCCAAAACTGGAATTGGACGGGTCCAGCCCCCGGCTCCAGCTTCCCTCCCCCCCCCCCAGAACTACACATGCTGGCTATTGTGTGTTCGCAATATATGGCACGTCTCTTTATAAGACGTTTTCGTATTTCCCACAATTAGAAGTTGGCAGTATTAAACGTGTACACCCTGGAGGTTTAGGGGATACGAAACACAGTGGTGTTATCAATTGTAAAACATATAATTAATAAATGGTGAAATAATATACCCACATATTTAACAGATGGTTTTATGTCTACCCCTCCTGTTGTTCATTGATAAGCCGGAAACATGCACTTGTCAAGGTTCAGAGGCAAATTTTGCAAATATGGCAGTAGCCATCGATCATCTTAAGATAAGATAAGATATACTTTATTGATCCCAAGTTGGGAAATGTTTTTGTTACAGCAGCATGTACTACTTTGTTCTACTCCACTACAATTCAGAGGTTAACCTGGTATTTTTACTCTACTACATTTATTTTTGTTACTTTGCAGATTCTGATTAATGATGTGAAATATAAACAACCCTTAAATCAGACTTTAGTTACACCTGAGTAAAATTCAGCCTTATCAGTTTGTCTGTTTTGCACATCCTCCTGTTAATATCTTTGGACGTCCTGCACTAAACTGTTTTATTGTAGAGATCACTACAGTATCTTCTAGATATTTTCCATTCTATATTTCTATCATTGACCCCTATTTTGTATGTAGGCTACTCTTAATATTTAAATGTTTTCATCAATAACTAAATAAATATAACTTATTCAACAACTACATTCAATAACGTGCTTTAACCACTAGGAGGTGCGGTTTAGACCAGTGGTCTAGTTAATAAAACATAATAATATCGTACATAATATGATTATTCACTTTATTGTGAGTTTAAAACAGAACGGTAAAGGAAAATACAGTTTCAGTCTCTCGATGCATTGTACCATGAACCTGTATAGACCTGTAACAGTCAACTGCATGAGGAGTTGGAAAGGTAGTTCAGAAAATCAGTAATATCTTTAAAAAGCTGTGCACCGTTATGGTGTAAATACAGACTATCTACTAATTGGATCAAATATAAAAGTCAGCCGAATTAGTGTTGATACTGCAAGGAGACGTATTGTGTGAAAAGAAATGGAAGATGTTGTTTAATTGTTGATATATTTATGGTTCACGTCATGTATTCAGTTTTGGCGGCATCTCTTCCAGTTTGTCAAAAGGTCTTCTGATCAGGGCTCTATAAATACATATCTAGGGCAGATATGTAATATTTAATGCAGCCGAACCGTGTATTACAATGCCGTTATGTGATGACCTTCAAAGAGAAAAGCAAGAACACTCGGAATAAAGTATTATTATTATTATTTTTAATGTTTTCCGATTTCATATCACATAAACACCATATCCCGACGTGCATTGCGGCGTGATTTTAGCCTATCAAAACCTCTGAAAAAAGAAATGTGTCTCTCAGAATCGAAAGAGAAAAACCTATGGGAAAAACACAAAAGCATTGTACACAATTTAAACCAATTAATGTCGTATAATTAACTAGGATAAACTGATGTTTTTTTAGTGGATGAGTAGTGCAGATATCACTGTTAAATCATTGATCATTGGTTTTATTATGAAAACGGCGAGACCGGAAATACTGTTTTCAACCCGTAACTTTACATGGAAGCTTGCCGCATATACACGTTCTCCGGACGAAATCTCAAATCATCTTCGTAATATCTATCAAACTATAGATCCTACATATCGACTGGACGTGGATTCTAAAAGTACAATATATACTTCTCGCTAGAAATCTAATCATAAAGCGTTTTAATGGCCAAACTATCCTACAATTTAGGATTTTCCAGAGAGGGTTATTTGTAAATAAACGGGAGCATGTTGTTTCTTACACGACCACTAGAGGTGCTACACTTTAAAACGTGGCTATGGGTCGTAATCTGGTGCTTAAACAATCGACCCATTTGGTCGTATGAGTTGGAGGACTTGTTGTTCCATTCAGTCAGTCATTAAGTGCTATTAAAATGTTAATGTGCCTCATATCCACACAAACAAACAAAGTGTGCAATCCAATGAATGTTAATCTAACTGGGTTTTGATAGATAACATATCTCTTTTTCTTCTCTGAATTATTTTATTTATTTTGTGCACTCTAGTCAATATTAATCAAACTATTGTTCATTTATACATTTTAAGAATGGCGTTTATCTTTTTTGAGAATGAGTTCTTATTTTATTTAATGTATTTGGGTCTACAACAACAGATGATACAAATGTTTGTGTCAGTAAATGTGTAATAACAGAGGCGGGGGTGTGTGTGGAAATAACGGGGACAGAGCTGCTGTCAGACGATCAGCTGTGCAGCATCATCAAACGGACGTTGCTTCACGTGACGCTCCGGAAAGGACGTCCCATTGCTCTTAAAACTAATTTCCCTGCTTCTCGTGGTTTCCTTGCATCTCTCCATGCTTCCCTGGTGGGAGGGACTAGTCGCAGGGAAACTACGCAAGTGAGGGACGCAAGGAATTCATTTAACCGAAGTGAGAAGGGCCCTATATCTCTCCGGACTGTCCACCAGCAGATGAAAAACACCCACCTCTCCGCCTCTTCCAAGGGACGAGGGAACCGTGCGGCAGAGTTTCAGTTAATATTTGTTTTCTTCTGACAGCCCAGCAGCAGGAGAGGTGGGGGGAGGGAGGCGGGGATATTTCATCGTTATTAGAAAATGATCGTATAGATCGCTGCTAGATGAGGGCAGTGGGGGCTCTTCTTGGAGTCTGGCTTTTTTTTTTTTAAACCAAAGTTCATTAGTGAACTTTGAGCCATCATTTATTTTTGCAGGCAGCTCTCTGCCTCTCTCACGTTATTATGGCGCACGCCGGATCCAACAATCAGTTTTTACCGTAAATGAGTTTGGTTCAGAGGACAAAACGCATACATTAATTAACCTCTTAAGCCCGAAGGTCCCCCCAGTGGACCCCTCCCACCGTTTTTTTTACAAGACTATGTCTCAGGGCTTCTTAACATTTATGAAACTATTAATGTGTCATACCGTTTTAAAGGTAAGAAACTCCGCTAACTGACAATAAGAACAATTGTTAGCTAAAAAAAACACGAGTAATACCAAGCCTTTGAATTAGCATTGAGCGAAAAAATGCTAACTAATGCTAACGCTTTTTTACACAGAACTCACGGTAGAAATGCCCTTATTACTATCTTAACTGCACAAACAAGATATACGATTTAAAGCTGAGACTCCACAGATTCCACACATGTAATGGCATCACTCTACGACCTCGAAATCCTGGAGCTATCAGCCAGAAAAGAGAAAGTAAACAACATCCGGTTTAAAAAATATTACAATAATTACGTATTACCTTTTTTGATTTGTGATCAAAAGTTGTGTTCAACGGAATAAAAACGCTGCTCAAGGTTAATCCAATGTCTTTGTGTCACATAGACATTTTTACTGATAATCCATCATCATATTTATGGCAATATACTGGGTATAAAGTTTTGCCGTCCAGGCTTGTACTTTCAGATATGTTTCGTTTGCTTCTCTATTACGTCCGCAATGGTAATGTTTACGTGGATTTGGGAACTGCCCATCGATTCTATTGGATGTAATGGTTAAGAAAAAGGTGTAAATCGACCAATGGGTTCCAGAGATATGGTCCTGCGTAAAGTATAAAGAATGCCAGCCAGCTTAAGTACATTACGCAGGAGACTTTACTTCCCAGGGACATCACAAGGCAGGCAGCGGCGGCGGCCTGTGATGAAGTAGGGTCGACCTTATATCATGTGAAGCCACCGAGCACCGTCCCCGGGGGAACCGGGTCTGGGGCAAGGCTCGTGGACCAAGCTACTTATTCGGCCTTGCGCCCAATAATCGCTCTGACCTGGTGAGGCGGGGGCATCTCTAGCAATGAGCGAGTAGCCCACACACCCGCCGCCATGATCATCACCCGGGGAGAGTACAGCCCTGGGCGGTGGACTTCCATGGACGCCGGACTCGGAAGGAATGGCAAATGTGAAATGGCACCGCCTCGGCCATATCCTGGTCCCCCAAACACTCAAAGCAGAGGTGGTGGGGATCGGCGCCCGCAATCTTTCTCTTTCTTCCTTCCTTCCTTTCTCTCAAAAAATACGTCTCGGACTCAGTGCTAAGCTATCACCTCCGCTCGCTGAAGAGTAACGGCCCGTCCACACAGCGGCGTGCGTTGAAGTTTCCAACGCTTCTGCCCATTCACTTTGAATGGGGTGACGTCACTTTTAGCCGAACTGCATCGTGGGAAGCGAGGCGGAGCGTTGCTGGCGTGGCTCGCTGCAAAAGTTGAGCAATGTTCAACTTTTGACGCCTCGGCAGAAGCGTCAGCCAATCGAATCATATGCCAGTACAAGCTCTAGCCAATCAAACCGCTGCTTGTGTGTCAGGGGCGGGAGATTCATGTGATTGGTTGTTGGTCGAGTGTCAGACACGCCCGTCGGCAAGCGTCAACGCACGCCGCTGTGTGGACGGGCCGTAAAGGATGGTGGTCAGGAGGCGAGGCCTCCTTTTATAGGGAGCCTGTGAGAGATATAACATCCTAATAAGCTTATTTTTTTACAGGAAGTTAGAGTCCACCAAAAGTTTTAGATTACTGCTCATGCATTCACGATCCCCTTGTCAGTCAAGTAGAAGTTGAGTATTCCACGGTCAGGTTTTTTAAAAGGTTTCCTGGGTCGGGGTATTTCCACACAATGGAGCTCTGGTCTGAAAAGGAACAGCAATCTACATCTAAGAAAGAAAACCCCGTCCCTCACGCCGTGGTGGTGGGCTGGCTGTCATCTGCAACCAGAACATCCGGACTACAGAACTCACCCTCCCCTCAGTACCATCCTTCGAATTCCTCGCCTTCAAAGCCCCTCCCTCACTGACAGTTATCCTCATTTACCGGCCCCCAAACCACACCCCTCCTTCCTCTCTGATCTCACTGAACTCCTCACCATTGCTTCATCCCCCTCCCCACGTTTGTTACTCCTCGGCGACCTCAACATCCACATGGACTCCCCCACCTGCAAACTCGCTTCTGAATTCTCCTCCCTTCTGGACAATTTCTCATTTACCCAATATGTCACCTTCCCCACCCATGATAAAGGACACATCCTTGACCTTGTCTGCTCCACCAACCTCCCAGTACTCGACCTCCACCCCTGCCCCTTTCCCCTCTCTGACCACAAACCCATACAGTTCACCATCGCCTCCCCCATCCAGGAACATCACCTTCCGTAATTTATGATCTGTCGATCCCCAGCACCTCTCCGACCTGCTATCCTCTACTCTCCCCCTGGACTCGAAATTCAGCTCACCCGATGAACAACTCAAAGTACTGGTCTTCACATATAGAGCCGTCCATGGCCAAGCCCCAGCCTACATCAATAACCTTATCCACCCGCACATCACAACCCGGGCCCTGAGGTCCTCTGAGCAAGGCCTCCTAACGGTGCCCCGAACCAGGCTAAAGACTAAGGGTGACCGTGCCTTTGAGGCGGTGGCCCCAAGGCTTTGGAACAAACTCCCCCAAATAATAAAAACCTCGGCCTCAATAGAGGTTTTAAAGGGGCGGTTAAAGACCCACCTCTTCCGACAGGCCTTTGGGTCGTCGGAGGAGGTGAGTTAGTGGCTGTCTTCTTTTTTTTTTCTTTTTTCTTATGGGTGTTTTGTCGTATGTTTTATCCTATGTGTTACCTGCTGCCGTTTTATGCCTTTTTTCTACATTTTATAGTTGTACTGTGAATTGTGTCCTGTGTACTGTACTGTAAAGCACTTTGTACATCCGTGTTGAGAAGGGTGCTATATAAATAAAGTTTTACTTACTTACTTACCTTAATTCCACCCTACTCGCCTCCCTCAACAGCCTGGCCCCCCCAAAAGGAAAAATGCCACTTTTAAAACCTCCTCACCCTGGTTCACCCCTGCACTCCGTAAGCTGAAGCAAACCGGCCGCCAGCTTGAACACCTAACCATGAAATCATCTCTCACACAGTTCACCATGAATCCTACAAACTCCATCTCACTACCTACAGAGACGCCCTCACTGCCGCAAAAACTGCTTACCTCTCCCACCATCTTTACCGACCCCTCCCATCACCCCAGGACCCTCTTCTCCACCATCAACAAGCTCCTTAAACCCCGTGCTGACACCCTCCCTTCCTCCACTTCCACTTTATGCAGTTCATTCCTCCAGTTTTTCTCTGACAAAATCACTGCCATCATTAATCTCTCCCTATCCGCTGCATCTGACACACATACATCTCCCCCAACATCCACCGCCACAATTTCTCCCCCTCTCCCTGGCCCTCCTCCCCACACCGCCTCTCCCAGTTCACTCTGGTTACCCCCCCTGAAATACTCAAACTGATCAGCTCCTCCAAACCCACAACCTGCTCCTTGACCCTCTACCCACCCCTCTACTGAAGTCCTGCCTCCCCGTCCTCTGCCCCTACCTTGTCAACCTTTTCAACTCCTCCCTGTCCCAAGGAACCGTTCCCTCTGCCTTCAAAAGCTGCTGTCACTCCCATCCTCAAGAAACCCGGTCTGGATCCCTCCTCCCTCAGTAATTACCGCCCCCCCAATCTCCAACCTCCCCTTTCTCTCCAAAACAATAGAACGCATCATCTCCAAACAACTCCACCGCCATCTCCAAACCAACCAGCTTTTTGAAGCCCTTCAGTCTGGTTTCGTCCCCATCACAGCACAGAAACGGCCTCAATGACCTCCTCACCTCTGCTGACACCAGTTCCCTCAACATCCTCATCCTCCTCGACCTGAGTGCAGCCTTCGATACCGTGAGCCACACCATCCTGCTTACCCGACTCCAGGATATCGGTATCGAAGGTACTGCACTCAGGTGGCTCCAGTCCTACCTCTCCGACAGATCCCACTTCATCTCCCTCAACAACCACTCCTCTGCCACCGCTTCAGTCACCCAAGGTGTTCCCCAAGGTTCAGTACTCGGCCCCCTCCTTTCATCATCTACATCCTCCCCCTTGGTCAGATTCTCCGCCAATACAACCTGGACTTTCACTGTTACGCTGACGACACACAGATTTACCTCAGCACCAAATCCCCCACACCCCCCCCCCCCCCCCACCCACATCGAATCCTGTCTGACTGCAATAAAATCCTGGATGCAACACAACTTCCTCAACTCAACAGCAATAAACTGAACTCCTCCTCATCGGCTCCAAATCCACCTCAGCAAAACCCCCAACCTGACAGTCACCATTGATGGCACCCCTGTTTCCCCCTCCACCCAGGCACGCAACCTTGGCGTTATATTTGACCCCACCCTCTCCCTCGAGCCCCACATCCGTCAAGTTTTAAAAACCTATTTTTCCACCTCCGCAATATTGCCAAACTCCGTCCCTCTCTCACCCGCCCTGCAGCTGAGCGACTCATTCACGCCTTCATCTCCTTTGACTATTGCAACTCACTCCTCTACGGCATCAGCACTACATCCCTCAATAGACTCCAGCGTGTCCAGAACGCAGCCGCCAGACTCCTCACCCACACCAAATCATGGCATCACATCATCACCCGGTCCTCAAAGAACTCCACTGGCTCCCCGTTTCACACCGCATCCATGACAAACTCCTGGTCCTCACTTACAAAGCCCTCCACCTGCCCCCCCCTGCCCCCCCCCTACCTCACTGACCTCCTCATCCTCTACCAACCACCCCGGTCCTCAGATCCACCTCAGCCGGTTTGCTTTCCTCCCCAAGGCCAAACTCCGGAGCTTCGGGGATAGAGCCTTCTCTGTGGCAGCCCCGAAGCTCTGGAACTCCCTCCCCCAAGACCTCCGTGTAGGTGCCATAACACTACTTAGCTCAAGTTCATTATTTGTATTATCATTATTTACGTCACCTTTATTTGCTTGTTGAGCACTTCTGGTAATTGTCACATGGGTGTGGTTTGGTTTATAAGTCACCTGTTTGATGTCGAGTGCACATGACAGAGGGTGAGCTTGTGCTGTCATTTTTCTGTTTACCGTTTTGTCCATAGTTACTATGTTTTGATTTTGTTTATTAAATATCCTTACAACTATATTGCTTCAACATGGACTTTCTTTTCGAAAACGCGTCACAGTTTAAAGCCAAGTTTAGCCCTCGGCGACTCAAATGTAACTGGGTATTGAGCCGCCCACTCCGTGAGTCTGAGTCCCTCACCCTGTTCCAGTCCCGCCTCAAAACTCACCTCTTCAACTCTGTATCCGTTCGATGTCTCACTATGGGATGCGCCTAAACGCGTATGCAAACAGAAGCATCAATCTCATTACGCCAATCCTGATTGGCTGGTGATCTTGACGTCAACGTCAGGGAATCCACCCACCCTTTAAGTAGCTTGCGCTTGCTTGCGCTTGCTTGCGCAGCGTCATTCAAACACCTCTTCTCCCTTCAGAGCACATCTCGAATGATCAGTAACCGGGCTAGCTTAACGGTCCACAGACTGAACCCAAAGCTAACATTCGGTCGACGGGCGCTTGCCGGTTACTTTTTTGCTTTGCAAGAAGACTGAACAATATTAACACACCAGTTAATATTGTAATCTGCCTCGCCGTTTCTTTCTGTCGAAATAACGGTAAGGTTTGATTTTTTATTCAAGCTAGTAACATACCTGTTGCTAGTTTTTTCTTCCCTCCACACCGACACCACGGTAAAGAGGACGTTCTCTTTTCTCTCTCACACCAGAGGAGACAGAGATACAAAAAAGAAGGTATTAACACATCAGTTAATATTCTTTAAAGAATAAAATCTACACCGTCGCCTTTTTTCCTTTCGGACTAACGGCAAGGTTGGATTTTTTTCTCAGTAACGTACGTGTTACTAGCTTGTCCACTCCACGCCGACACCCCAGCGAACGAAGTTGGACCCTTCTCTCCCTCACACCAGAGGAGTCAGGGACTCGGAGGCTCGGCTATGCGGCTGCTGGTTTAAGATTTCAGGCATGGACTCACACCAGGTCTGCTCGTCCTGCCTCGGGCTGGAACACGCCCGGGAGGCTATCGATAACCCCGGCTCGTGCGGGCATTGTACCCGCTTCACCATTAAGAGCCTCCGCCGACGGTTAGCACGCCAAGCTAGCTTGTCGGGACGGGACCCCCTCATGTCCGCTGATTCGCCGGCCGGCAATCAAGACATGGTGGCGTCCGCCGCAGAGATTGAGCCCCGCGCTGTGTCAGACTGGGACCCGGTGGCGGCAAGAGCCGCAAGAGCGGAGCCCCGCGCTGTGTCAAGCTGGGGCTCCCAACTGGACCTCACCATGGTTCCACCCGCGGAGGATGTCCTGGAGTTGGACTATAGGCAAGGCAAGGCAAGTTTATTTATAGAGCACTTTTCAACACAAAGGCATTCAAAGTGCTTTACAAAAAATGAAAGACATTAAGCATTAAAAAAAGAAAAGCTAATAAAATAAACATTAAAAGGAAAAATACATGGATAAAAGTTACAGTGCAATTTAAGATATGAATAGTTTCAATTAAAAGCAGCGACAAAAAGAAAAGTCTTCAGCCTGGATTTAAAAGTAGTAAGAGTTTGCAGCGGACCTGCAGGTTTCTGGGAGTTTGTTCCAGATATTTGGAGCATAATAACTGAACGCTGCTTAACCATGTTAGTTCTGACTCTGGGGACAGAAAGCTGACCAGTCCCTGAAGACCTTAGAGATCTGGATGGTTCATAATTTAGCAGGAGGTCAGTAATGTATGTTGGGCCTAAACCATTCAGTGCTTTATAAACCAGCAGCAATATTTGAAATCTATTCTTTGACACACAGGAAGCCAGTGTAAAGACTTCAGAACTGGAGTGATGTGATCCACTTTCTTAGTGTTAGTGAGGACTCGAGCAGCGGCGTTCTGAATCAGCTGCAGCTTTCTAATAGATTTTTTAGTGAGACCTGTGAAGACACCATTGCAGTAGTCGAATCTACTGAAGATAAAGGCATGGATAAGTTTTCCAAATCCTGCTGTGACATTAGTCTTTTAATCCTAGATATGTTCTTTAGGTGATAGTAGGCTGATTTAATGTGACTGTTGAAACTCAGGTCAGAGTCCATGACTACACCTAGATTTCTGGCTTTATCTGTTGGTTTGAACATTGCAGACTGAAGCTCAGCGCTAACTTTTATACGTTCTGACTTGGCTCCAAAAACCATTACCTCAGTTTTATCTTTGTTTAATTGGAGAAAGTTCTTACACATCCAGTCATTGATTTGTTCAATGCACTTACTCAGTGTTTGAATTGGAGCATAGTCTCCTGGTGAAATTGTTACGTACATTTGTGTGTCATCTGCATAGCTATGGTAACTTATTTTGTTGTTCTTCATTATCTGAGCCAGTGGTAGCATGTAGATGTTAAAGAGAAGAGGCCCCAAGATGGAGCCTTGAGGAACCCCACTTGTCATATTTGTCAACTCAGATGTGTATTTACCTATAGAAACAAAGTTGTTTGCTGTCCTTTAAGTAGGATTCAAACCAATTTAGAACTGTTTCCGAAAGTCCCACCCAGTTTTTCCAGTCGGTCTAGTAATATCCTGGGTCAACAGTGTCAAACGCAGCACTGAGATCTAATAATACTAACACTGAAGTTCTGCCACTGTCTGTGTTTAAGTGGATGTCATTAAAGACCTTTACAAGAGCAGTCTCAGTGCTGTGGTTTGGACGAAAGCCTGACTGGAACACATCGAACAGTTATTTAAATGCAAGAAATTACTCAACTGTTGAAAAACAACTTTTTCAATGATTTTACCTAGAAATGGGAAGCATCTAGATTATTCTTTTTTAAGAGCGGTTTAATGACTGCAGTTGTCAGGGCCTGTAGAAAAATACCTGAGTGAAGAGATTTGTTTACTATATGAAGTAGTTCTGAGGCCATGCAAGGCAAAACATCTTTGAAAATTCTTGTTGGAATAATATCAAGGCAGCAGGAGGAGGATTTCAGAAGTGTATAATGTCCTCTAGGTTTTTATCATTAATCTGATGGAATTGTGTCATGATGTCTGAATTGATGTTAAGTGGACACAGAGACAACACATTTGCTGTTCCTGATGCAGAGGCACTGACTGCTTGTCTGATTTTCTGAATTTTGTCAGTGAAAAAGGAGGCAAAATCATTGCACGCCCTGGTGGATAGAAATTCAGAGGCTACTGACACTGGGGGGTTAGTTAGTCTGTCGACGGTAGCAAACAAGGCACGTGCGTTGTTTTTGGTAATGATGTCAGAGAAGAATGATTGTCGTGCGTTTTTCAATTCCAAATTATAAAGGCCAAGTCTCTCTTTATAAATGTCAAAGTGAACCTGGAGATTTGTTTTTCGCCACCTGCGTTCAGCTTTTCGACATTCTCTTTTTTCTGTTTTCACGGTCATGGCCTTTCTCCATGGAGATATTTTCTTCCCAGTCACTTCCTTTACCTTAATTGGAGCAATGGCATCTATAACATTTTACATTTTTGAATTAAAAGTATCTACTAACTCATTTACTGAGATGTTAGCAGGGGCAAGTGTGGTAGAACAATTCTGAGTAAACATTTCCCTAGTATTTTCAGTTAAATATCGCTTTGTGGTTACCTCTTTTTGAACATTTGTGTGAACAGAAATAGAGCTCTCAAAGAAAACACAGGAATGGTCAGACAGTGCAACATCAGTCACCACAACCTTAGAGATATTCAGACCCTTTGAGATAATTAAGTCCAGAGTGTGCCCCTTATTGTGCGTGGGCTCCGTCACATGCTGAGTCAGTCCATAGCTATCAAGAACACAACACAGTTCTTTAGCCCCTCTGTCCTGGGGGTTGTCAACATGGATGTTAAAATCACCAACAATGACTAGACGGTCAAAGTCAATACACACTATAGACAGCAGTTCAGTAAAGTCATCAAAAAAGCTTGCACAGTATTTGGGTGGTCTATAGCTATTTAGGAACAGAGCTCGAGAGGAGCATTTCAGCTGAAGGGGCCACATATTCAAAACAATCAAAGTTTCCATACGATGTCTTCCTGCATTGAAGGGGAATCATTGAACAGAATAGCAACTCCACCCCCTTTCTTATGCATTCTTTCCTGACTCATAAAACTAAAGTTGGGAGGGGTTGATTCGATAAGAACAGCTGCACTGTTATTTTGTTCAATCCAAGTTTCTGTTAAAAACATAAAATCGAGATTGTGCTCAGTGATAAAATCATTGATTAAAAATGTTTTTTCCTGCCAAAGACCTGACATTTAATAAAGCTAGTTTAAGTTTGTTAAACACACTATCAGTCATGTTTTTTGTAACAAGCTGTGGCTGACATGGAATCACTGCTAAATTAGATAAACTCACACAAACGTTTGGGCGCTTCCTGTTTTCTAAGATGATTCACCGCTCTTAATCTATTACCTATCAACACAGATATCGGCAAAGCTACTGGCAGGCAGGGCCCCGACATGTCCTGGAAAGAGTTGAGAGTGCCATACGCCCTTGAGCCTGGACCCCACACATATCAGTGAGAGTTTGTTGTGTTTTGTACACACACATCCTTATCAGGCTTCGGAGACTGCAGCTTTCTTGAAGGGAGGGGAGGTGGTTGACGTAGGCATGGTGATGGAGACGGGGGAGATGGTGCGGGGGTAGAGGACATGCTGCCAGGGTGGGGAGGTGGTTGGCGTAGGCGCGGTGATGAAGACGGAGGAGATGGTGCGCGTCTCCGCGGTGATTTTGGTGGGCGTCATTGAGGAGCGGGGGTAAAGGACATGGTGCCAGCCCTGCGTATCGCCTTAGTTTGGTCTTTGAACTCCAGGAAGGAATCGGTGCCAACCCTCTGTATCTCCTTCATGTGTTCAACGATCTCCAGGAGGGTGGGCGAGGGTGAAAGGGTGAACGGAGTATCCTCAAAGGCGTTGACAGGGGGGGGGGTGGAGACTCCTCCGTGTGGTCTCATATGTCTCCCATAATCAGAACATTCCTCAGGCGGGTGCAGGTGATAATTCTTCAAGGTTTTCTGAGCGATGTGTTGTGTCTTTCTCCTGTTTTGATTCCTCTTGCCGCTTGTCCTTGGCAGAGGAACAGATTGATGACGCAGGCAGTTGAATATGTTAGAGATAAACAATTTCACTCCTGACTTGTTCAGACAAACTCCATTTGCCTTGAAAAGATGTCTGCGGTCCCAGAAAAAGTTAAAATTGTCAATAAAATGAACAGAATGGTCAGTACAGACAGTTGAAAGCCAGATGTTCAGTGCAAACAATCTGCTGAATCTCTCCACTCCTCTTCTGACTGGCGGTCCACTATATGGAGGACGAAGAGGATACCTCTGAGTTCCTCCTGTCTGACTCTGATGAGGATGACATCTTCGTTTCATTGGCTCAGGCTGCAAAGCCGGGAGCGATGTCCGCTCTCCCGGGCGAGAGCACACCAGCTTCGCCCGTCCTAAGTATGGACTTGCAGGCCGGTGTGTCAACGCGCTGCGTCCAGGCTGGACATCCCATGGCCTGAAGTGGCCAAGGAGACCTCCAGATCTCGCAGCGAGGGGAATAATTTGCCCCAAGCAGCGAGGACGAAGATTTATTAGAATCAAAAAGAGAAATATGAACGTTAGTTTTTACTGAAATGATCAAATAAAGTCAACATTTCACAGTCTTTACTGAGCTGTGTGGAGTTTGTTCAACTTTTAAAATATGTTTGAATGGTGATGTACACAGTGATAGATGTTAAGGACTAACGTTTATAATAAATACATTTGTATTGATTTTAAGATATTTTCATAGTTCATACAATCATACGTATTGGGATCATTTGTATTAATGTGGACCGGAGGGAGAGGGTGACGAGCATAAGTTTCACTTTCCTTTTTTATTTCAATTCCAACTTTGGTCATGAAGAATATGTTTCTCTGTTGTCCACGTTCATAAAGCAAAAAGCAACAGCATCAGAGCACGGTGTAGAGTCTCTAGATGAGTTTACAGTAGTCCCCTCCTTCTTATTATACATCCATGTTGTAGTCCGCTGTATAGAAAACTGTGGTTTCCATAGTTTCCCCACAGCAGGAGACGCACATTCACACGCATCATAAACACGTCGGATAGTGAAGTGCATTCGGATTCTCTAAAGTACCGCAGTCCTCTTCTCCTAAGTCCTTTGAATGATCCTATCCACTATCCTTTAACCCTGTGACGTTTCACTCAGAGGTCAAGGAATAGGAGATAGGGTTAGAATTTAGGAGCTGATTTTTGGATTATCGGAAACGCACTGTACTACAGCAAAAGTATTCTCCGTCGGGACTTCCTGCAACAACACCACGCCGTTATCTTTATTCTGATTGGCGAGAAGACATTATCAAAGATGTTCTATTGAAAGATGATCACTACGTGACAAAAGTTTTAAAAACCGTTTCTGGTCTTCGGTATTTCCAGACAAGTGGCTACTGAAATCAATCTTACTAACTGCTGTCTGGTGCAATATACTCCGCGCGAGTTGGCAGCCTTATTTTGCTTACTTTAACATCATTTTTCATGGTGGGGCTAAGCCATTTCTTGGTATGGGTGTAGCCTACCCCAGCCATACCCTGGCGCTGCCACTGGTGGGATGTATGGGGGGGCATTCTGCACATGCGTTAAATGCGTTAAATATTTTAACGCAATTAATTCAAAAAATGTATTACCGCCGTTAACGCGATAATTTTGACAGCATTAGTTGTTATGTATGACACCTCTATTAGGTTTTACCCTAAATTGTCCTTGGTCAGACACACACACCGTTAATATTGGGTATTTTATTGGGTTCGGGATTCCTACGGATGACTGCCTAGGAGAGAGCGCATAGAAGCGTGTAAGACTGTGACTCCGCCTCCTGGGGCCTCATTTATAAAGGGATATACGCTCAAAAATATGGCGTACGCCAGTTTCTACGCAATGTTTGCGATTTATAAAATACTAACTTGACAGGAAAATGTGCGGTCCCTCCACGCAAACTCTAACCCATGCATACGCACTAAGCACAACCAGTAGCGTAGGCAGAAATGGTTTAGGGTGGGCCAGATTTTTTCTTCTGCGCATCAGAAGCTAACAACAATCCCCGCCGGTACCAGGTGGCAGATTACTTTTGGAATACTTTTGGAATACTTTCTTTTTCCATAACAGATGGGTATGTTTTGGTGAACAGGAGACACGTATTTACTGTTTTAATGGCTTATCAAGAGCACAAACACAACATCTTGGTGTCATTCTGGACAGCTCTCTCATCTGCACCCCACATAAAAAACATCACCCAGACTGCATTCTTTGTACTGTCTTAAACCTTTTTTTAGAATATGTTATGAATTGTAAGGTGTCCTTGGGTGCTTTGAAAGGCGCCCCTAAATAGAATTATCATTATTATTTATTATTATTATCTGAAACGATGTAATAACTTTTAAAACTTTTTCCAGTCACTTGCCCCACGCATTCAGCAGCAGCAGGCCATTCACTTTGATTTTATCCCATTATAAATGTCATCATTTCGACAATAAAGAAATGCTACATAATGTTATCTTGCACATTTTATCCAACCATCTCCGTTTCTAACTTTCAATATATTTTAAAAGAGATCTCTCTCTCTCATCTGCGTGCAGGGGCGGGGCCTCACAGACATGCTGCAGCGCTGTGCAGTGTGTACACAGTTCTGCCGGCAATGAATATTACTTTTGTGAGGAAACTTTTCCACCAATAATTCCAATAAGTATTCCAAAATGTATTCATTTCAGGTTTACGAAAGTAACTGTAATCAGATTACTCGTTTTTTCAAATGTAACGCCAGCTGAATACACTTGATTTTTGTATTCTGATTACGTAACGCCGTTACATGTATTCCGTTACAACCAACCCTGTGTATGGGCCCTTCTCACTTCTCTTATTTTTCATTTCCTCGCTCCTCGGTCTCACCGGAAGTTGATTTGTCTGCGCCATCTTGAGTAGCGTCCCTATGGCCTTATTTTTGCCGGAGGAGCGAGGAGCGATAATGGAGGAGCTATAACCGAGGAACCACCAGACCATCCTTCGACACTCTCCCCGCCCCCTTGTATCGCTCACTGATTGGACGATGCAGTGCATGCACTGATCTCAGGGGCGGCGGTTACTGTAGGCTAGGGAAGGCTAAGCCTTCCCAAATATTTGTGTCACTGCATCCTGGTAAAATAAAAATATAATGTATAATGTCTGTGTCTTTGACATTAGCGCTGCTATGCAGCCACCTGCTATGCAGCCACCTGTACCCTGTAGCCTACTACGAAGCAAGTTCAAGATACGTTTGTTTGAATAACTAACTAACAACAACAAACTAACAAACGAGATCTCGCTATGTGGTCCTGCGACGTTGGTTATCAACTCGGTAAATCAAGACAGGGATTCTCTCTCCAGCTGAGAGCGCGTTCACATGAAAGGGGCGGGGTTAGCAACATTTGACCAATCAAAAACAGGGACAAGTGTACTGACAGCGCAGCGTCATACTTCATTAATGAAAAGTAAACTAATATTAGACAAATATGAGCTTTAAACATCCATGACTTAAACATATCATCCAGGATACAAGCCACATAGTTGCACCTGCAAGGTGAATTTAGAACAACTGGTTAAAAAATAATTAAACTACCGAGTGTTTGAAAGCGTACAACAGTTTTATGATATCACTGCCCCATCTAAGACACGAGTGGATCTGACTTTAATTACATTTGAGTGAGTGTTTCGTCAACCTAATATGTTGCTTAAAATAATACTTCTGCATACAGTATGTGACACTGTGAGTGTTGCACGGCCAGATACGGCTCGAGAAGCTGACTCAGCTAAAGAAATATATGATATGATCGATGATCAGATTGATGATGTGATATGAATGATAAGTGCGACACGTCGGCGTCTTCTCTGCATACGGCAGTTTAAACTGTATTTCCTTTATCCTGTAATATGACTTGATAGATTTAAACTCTGCACACTGAGTTGAACTCTTTTCTATAGACGCCGGAGGCGGGCAGCGTCAGGTAAAAAAAGTTATTTAGCCTTCCCAAACCTGAGCCTCACACGCCGCCTATGACTGATCTGATGCTTCTTGACATGAGAGCAGTTTCCCAGCGGAGTGAAGAAAATACATGAACCTCACGGGAGTCACTCCTCAGTTTATACCGTGTTTTGTTTCAATTCATGTATCATTTAGTTACAAATATGTGATATATCTGAACAACAAAGTGGTCAAAAATCATTTTATTCATTATTTGGAAACATTTTCATGATCGCTTTTTTCGTTTTACATTTTCATTTATTGTCATTTCCATTCCAGCCTGTCCTCCTACAAAAAACGACCAAATAGGTCGATTATTTAAGCACCAGATTACGACCCATAGCCACGTTTTAAAGTGTAGCACCTCTAGTGGTCGTGTAAGAAACAACATGCTCCCGTTTATTTACAAATAACCCTCTCTGGAAAATCCTAAATTGTAGAACAGTTTGGCCATTAAAATGCTTTTGATTAGATTTCTAGCGAGAAGTGTATATTGTACTTTTATAATCCACGTCCAGTGGAAGTGTAGGATCTATAGTTTGATAGATATTACGAAGATGATTGAGGTTCTCGCCAGGATAACGTGTATATGCGGCAGCTTCCATGTAAAGTTAGCGTGGGTGAAAACAGTATTTCCGGTCTCGAAGTTTTCATAATAAAACCGGATATATTCCCCTCACTGTCAAATGATTACACAGTGATATCTGCATTACTCATCCACTAAAAAACATCAGTTTATCCTTGTTAATTACACAATATTGATTGGTTTAAATGGTGTACAATGCTTTTGTGTTTTTAACCTTCGAGTCAGAGAAACAAATAGTTTTTTAGGAGTTTAGACACTACAGTTTCCGAAGACACTACACTACCCAGAATCCCCAGCTATCGTTTGGGACTACAACATCCGCCTTGCTTTACAAACCCCGTGATTAGTCATCAAGCCCTGTGATTGGAGTGGCAGTGCGACAAGGTTACGCTGTCAAACAGCTCTTTGAAATGGAATGGAACCACGGCAGACTTTCCAAAACTGGAATTGGACGGGTCCAGCCCCCGGCTCCAGCTTCCCTCCCCCCCCCCCCCAGAACTACACATGCTGGCTATTGTGTGTTTCGCAATATATGGCACGTCTCTTTATAAGACGTTTTCGTATTTCCCACAATTAGAAGTTGGCAGTATTAAACGTGTACACCCTGGAGGTTTAGGGGATACGAAACACAGTGGTGTTATCAATTGTAAAACATATAATTAATAAATGGTGAAATAATATACCCACATGACACCTAAGGTCAGAAGAGCTTTATTTAACAGATGGTTTTATGTCTACCCCTCCTGTTGTTCATTGATAAGCCGGAAACATGCACTTGTCAAGGTTCAGAGGCAAATTTTGCAAATATGGCAGTAGCCATCGATCATCTTAAGATAAGATAAGATATACTTTATTGATCCCAAGTTGGGAAATGTTTTTGTTACAGCAGCATGTACTACTTTGTTCTACTCCACTACAATTCAGAGGTTAACCTGGTATTTTTACTCTACTACATTTATTTTTGTTACTTTGCAGATTCTGATTAATGATGTGAAATATAAACAACCCTTAAATCAGACTTTAGTTACACCTGAGTAAAATTCAGCCTTATCAGTTTGTCTGTTTTGCACATCCTCCTGTTAATATCTTTGGACGTCCTGCACTAAACTGTTTTATTGTAGAGATCACTACAGTATCTTCTAGATATTTTCCATTCTATATTTCTATCATTGACCCCTATTTTGTATGTAGGCTACTCTTAATATTTAAATGTTTTCATCAATAACTAAATAAATATAACTTATTCAACAACTACATTCAATAACGTGCTTTAACCACTAGGAGGTGCGGTTTAGACCAGTGGTCTAGTTAATAAAACATAATAATATCGTACATAATATGATTATTCACTTTATTGTGAGTTTAAAACAGAACGGTAAAGGAAAATACAGTTTCAGTCTCTCGATGCATTGTACCATGAACCTGTATAGACCTGTAACAGTCAACTGCATGAGGAGTTGGAAAGGTAGTTCAGAAAATCAGTAATATCTTTAAAAAGCTGTGCACCGTTATGGTGTAAATACAGACTATCTACTAATTGGATCAAATATAAAAGTCAGCCGAATTAGTGTTGATACTGCAAGGAGACGTATTGTGTGAAAAGAAATGGAAGATGTTGTTTAATTGTTGATATATTTATGGTTCACGTCATGTATTCAGTTTTGGCGGCATCTCTTCCAGTTTGTCAAAAGGTCTTCTGATCAGGGCTCTATAAATACATATCTAGGGCAGATATGTAATATTTAATGCAGCCGAACCGTGTATTACAATGCCGTTATGTGATGACCTTCAAAGAGAAAAGCAAGAACACTCGGAATAAAGTATTATTATTATTATTTTTAATGTTTTCCGATTTCATATCACATAAACACCATATCCCGACGTGCATTGCGGCGTGATTTTAGCCTATCAAAACCTCTGAAAAAAGAAATGTGTCTCTCAGAATCGAAAGAGAAAAACCTATGGGAAAAACACAAAAGCATTGTACACAAGTTAAACCAATTAATGTCGTATAATTAACTAGGATAAACTGATGTTTTTTTAGTGGATGAGTAGTGCAGATATCACTGTTAAATCATTTGATCATTGGTTTTATTATGAAAACGGCGAGACCGGAAATACTGTTTTCAACCCGTAACTTTACATGGAAGCTTGCCGCATATACACGTTCTCCTGACGAAATCTCAAATCATCTTCGTAATATCTATCAAACTATAGATCCTACATATCGACTGGACGTGGATTCTAAAAGTACAATATATACTTCTCGCTAGAAATCTAATCATAAAGCGTTTTAATGGCCAAACTATCCTACAATTTAGGATTTTCCAGAGAGGGTTATTTGTAAATAAACGGGAGCATGTTGTTTCTTACACGACCACTAGAGGTGCTACACTTTAAAACGTGGCTATGGGTCGTAATCTGGTGCTTAAACAATCGACCCATTTGGTCGTATGAGTTGGAGGACTTGTTGTTCCATTCAGTCAGTCATTAAGTGCTATTAAAATGTTAATGTGCCTCATATCCACACAAACAAACAAAGTGTGCAATCCAATGAATGTTAATCTAACTGGGTTTTGATAGATAACATATCTCTTTTTCTTCTCTGAATTATTTTATTTATTTTGTGCACTCTAGTCAATATTAATCAAACTATTGTTCATTTATACATTTTAAGAATGGCGTTTATCTTTTTTGAGAATGAGTTCTTATTTTATTTAATGTATTTGGGTCTACAACAACAGATGATACAAATGTTTGTGTCAGTAAATGTGTAATAACAGAGGCGGGGGTGTGTGTGGAAATAACGGGGACAGAGCTGCTGTCAGACGATCAGCTGTGCAGCATCATCAAACGGACGTTGCTTCACGTGACGCTCCGGAAAGGACGT
This sequence comes from Pseudochaenichthys georgianus, assembly GCF_902827115.2. Taxonomy (NCBI): domain Eukaryota; kingdom Metazoa; phylum Chordata; class Actinopteri; order Perciformes; family Channichthyidae; genus Pseudochaenichthys; species Pseudochaenichthys georgianus. The sequence goes on from NC_047509.1 coordinate 15,927,017, forward strand.
CCCATTGCTCTTAAAACTAATTTCCCTGCTTCTCGTGGTTTCCTTGCATCTCTCCATGCTTCCCTGGTGGGAGGGACTAGTCGCAGGGAAACTACGCAAGTGAGGGACGCAAGGAATTCATTTAACCGAAGTGAGAAGGGCCCTATATCTCTCCGGACTGTCCACCAGCAGATGAAAAACACCCACCTCTCCGCCTCTTCCAAGGGACGAGGGAACCGTGCGGCAGAGTTTCAGTTAATATTTGTTTTCTTCTGACAGCCCAGCAGCAGGAGAGGTGGGGGGAGGGAGGCGGGGATATTTCATCGTTATTAGAAAATGATCGTATAGATCGCTGCTAGATGAGGGCAGTGGGGGCTCTTCTTGGAGTCTGGCTTTTTTTTTTTTTAAACCAAAGTTCATTAGTGAACTTTGAGCCATCATTTATTTTTGCAGGCAGCTCTCTGCCTCTCTCACGTTATTATGGCGCACGCCGGATCCAACAATCAGTTTTTACCGTAAATGAGTTTGGTTCAGAGGACAAAACGCATACATTAATTAACCTCTTAAGCCCGAAGGTCCCCCCAGTGGACCCCTCCCACCGTTTTTTTTACAAGACTATGTTTCAGGGCTTCTTAACATTTATGAAACTATTAATGTGTCATACCCTTTTAAAGGTAAGAAACTCCGCTAACTGACAATAAGAACAATTGTTAGCTAAAAAAAACACGAGTAATACCAAGCCTTTGAATTAGCATTGAGCGAAAAAATGCTAACTAATGCTAACGCTTTTTTACACAGAACTCACGGTAGAAATGCCCTTATTACTATCTTAACTGCACAAACAAGATATACGATTTAAAGCTGAGACTCCACAGATTCCACACATGTAATGGCATCACTCTACGACCTCGAAATCCTGGAGCTATCAGCCAGAAAAGAGAAAGTAAACAACATCCGGTTTAAAAAATATTACAATAATTACGTATTACCTTTTTTGATTTGTGATCAAAAGTTGTGTTCAACGGAATAAAAACGCTGCTCAAGGTTAATCCAATGTCTTTGTGTCACATAGACATTTTTACTGATAATCCATCATCATATTTATGGCAATATACTGGGTATAAAGTTTTGCCGTCCAGGCTTGTACTTTCAGATATGTTTCGTTTGCTTCTCTATTACGTCCGCAATGGTAATGTTTACGTGGATTTGGGAACTGCCCATCGATTCTATTGGATGTAATGGTTAAGAAAAAGGTGTAAATCGACCAATGGGTTCCAGAGATATGGTCCTGCGTAAAGTATAAAGAATGCCAGCCAGCTTAAGTACATTACGCAGGAGACTTTACTTATTGTTTACTACGTAAGGTAGCAGGAATTGCAGGACCCAGAGCGCATGGAGCACAGAGCGGACAGCAGATAATGGAATTGCAGTTTTATTGCTTATAGATTATCAGAACATTTCAAAGGGGACACAGCCACATTGGATATTAACCTATGGATTAACTACATCATCGTTTTTATCGTTTTAATGCCATTGAAGACCAGTTTAGACCAGACAAAGAGGAAGGTGAGCCATGTTAGCCTAGTGCATTAGCGCTAGCGCCACTTGTTTTGATGTACGTTTTTGTTGATAACGTCGCGAGTTTGTATCTTTCAGTATTGAGGTGGGCACCGTTAGATTCTGTGTCTTTACGATCATAAAGAATGTGGGCTAATAAGGGAGCTAGGAGTGATTTTCGGTGCAGTAATAGGTTAGCATTTTTTGCTCGGGGCTAATTCAGAGGCTCACTGTAAGAGGATAACAGAGTAGGCCTATGTTTTTTTTTTTTTTTTTTTCACAACAGTTGTATTTGGATGGAATGAATACCTATAGTGATAATTCAAAGTAATAAAATGATTTTTACAGTGAAAAAGTTCAAATGGAACTGATGGTTCCCAAATTACCCAGAGGTGATTTCAACTGTCTGTCTTGTTTTGCATCAATCTTGATACAGGGTACTTATTATATGTTATAGTTTGGATTCCTAAAGCTTTTAGTCTACTAGCCCATCATTCAAGGGTGGTTTTCACTATAAGTAATGGTTTTTTTTTTAGGCGGACATTAGAATTTACATGTTTTTACTGTGTTCCATCTGAATTTACTTCAAAATAAAAACATCTATATTGATTCTGACACTTCTACATCCAACTCACAGATGTAACCTTGCTTTGAGAGAAAATATTATTAATTTACCCCTTTTAGAAGTGAAGATATAGTCTTTGTTGTGTTAGTGGCATTGTCGAGCCTGAAACCTGAAAAACAGGCTCATGGCTTAAGAGGTTAAACTCGATATTTGTTCACTTGAATTTCACTTTGAATTATTGGATATTCTCAATGGGTGAATACATTTTTTTATAATAATAATAATAAAATAAAAAAATAAAAAAATTGTTTTAAATGACACCGAAGCTTTCTCAGGGTGGGACCATGAGTAAACTGGGTGGGCCTGGGCCCTATGGTGGCTACGCCACTGAGCACAACAACGGGAGGGACGAGAAACTGCGACACCGTTGGCAGAAGGAAGAATGGAGAGAAATATGTGGAAATAATACCATAAATAAAATGTTACCTCTCATTTATCATATATGAAGAATTAATTTTCACAAATTAATTAAAGCCAATCTTAAAATGATTTAACAAACGCTTGTTTGAGACTCCTCAGTGCACACAAAAACATAACTTGGAGAAATAAATAAATACGGATGTTATTTAAAACCTTCTCGAATATGTTGTGTTAATGTTATGAAATGTTTTCTCATAAATGATGCGGTAAGCAGGAGGACAGAATTACGTCTAAACCATAGACTGTATATATAAATGGACGTAGTGTCCGTGATGTCACCCATAGGATTCTGCAGAGTTGCCGTGAAGCCCTTAGTAGGCGGAGTCGGCCACTAACGGCTCGACTGTGACGTCAGAGTCTAATCCCGCCTGCTCCAAATAAGGGCAAAGAGGCGGAGCCGAGGCGGGACCTGCTGCCTCCGAACTGGAAGTAAACAGAACTAGCTCAGGCTAAGAAGCTAAGCTAACATGAAATACATGCATACCAAGTTACTGCTAACAGTGTAGTTCCCCTATATAAACGTTACATTCATAATCAAATGAGACAATCTGTAAGAGAATTAGCTATATTTTGTTATTCTTAATGCTTGTCATTCACACGTTAAGAAAAGACGGACTCCACCGCCCAGACCTAACGGAGCCGCAGTGGGCTAGCTCCGGGACGCCGGCTGGAGCTAGCCCCCTGCGGCTCCGTTAGCTCCGGCGGCCACCACTGGGATAATTGGGTCCCCTATTAACATTTTCTCCCATTTAGCATTATGGGCGTCATAGCCATAGACTATAAAAGTCTTACCCAAGGCTGAATCATAAACTAAAATGTATATGTATGCATAAAGGGTTACGTCCTTAGCTGGCTAATAAGTAACAAGCTAAGCTACCAAGCACACACACACACACGGACCTGCGAACGGGGTTAACATGTATAATATTATCATTTTAGACATCTTGGAAGTTCTGTTAGTACATTTAAGGGCACAGCACGACATTTTAATTGTCTGGTATTTGTAACAATATTCCCTAAAAGGCACAATCACCACGAACACGGCTAAAGCTAAAGGGTCAAGTACAGTACTATGACTAACTAACCCCTTAGCAAAAAAATCTATAACATCCTATAGAATCTTGTAGAAATCTATAGCATGTTATAGAACATAGTCATATTTGTAAGCCATGCTAAATAATTCTATAGAATACTATAGAAATCTCTAGATCATTCTGTAGAATACTATAAATGTGTACTTTTCTATAAACTTCTATAATTAAAACTATAACAATCTAAAGAATTCTATAGGACAGAACCGACTCATGACATATCTGTAGAAATCTATAGCATTCAAAGAAAACATGCATAACATTTTCTCTCTGATGCAACCTATACTAAATTCTATAGAATTCTATAAAACTCGTCTTTAAATTGGAATAGAGAAAATCATAGTAATCTACATCATTGTGTGGAACTGAGCTGCTTTGCAAAAGCTGTATGGGTCCCTTTGAAATCTGTACAACTGTATACTGGATTATGTGCCCAATTACATGATGTAACCTATACATAATCATATACAACCATACGACATATTGGAATGGAACTCTAAACTGAATGAATGTCACTGTCCTTGTATTCTGATGTAAATGCTCCAGAATTTCTGTGACTGCATCTGTATGTATACATTGATCACTTATGTTATGTAACTAATTATCTGTTACAACTGGAGATTAAAGCTAAGTGACATAACAATATCTATTGTTAGTGTGAGTCTGTTATAAACAACTCATTGGTCTGTTATAAACAACTCAACAACTGCAGTACTCTACTCTGTTTTGCAGTCTATTATACACTGTAAAAAAAGATCGTAATTTTACAGGAAATAACTGTAAATGTTTATAGTAATTATCATGTTTTTTTAAATAACTTGCAAAATCCTGTAAAATGGCAGATATTAAAGGTGGGGTAGGTAAGTTTCAGAAACCGGCTCGAGATACACTTTTTGTTATATTCCATGGAATGCTCTTAACATCCCGATAGCAATGAATATCTGAAGTGCTTTGACAAAAAATCCATACAAAAATGTCATCTGTAGAAGCCGTAATACTGTAAAAAGTAGCCGGCCCGGCTAAACGGATTGGATGGCCTACCTGCCTGTCAGCCTTCCATCGGGGCACAAACTTATCTCGTGCCCTCATTGGTCATGTGCGCGTTCGTGTGTATTGGAGGAGGGGCTCTATAAGGAAGTGGCAGATTTTCTCCGGTTGTGTATTTTCTAGGGCTGTCAAGTTAACGCGTTAATAACGCGTTAACGCAAAAAAAAATTAACGCCACTAATTATTTTAACGGGATTAACGCATGTGTATTTTTTTTCCTCGGCCGCCCCGTAGTTTCAGAGCGCATCGAGTTTAAAATACCATCTACAAGCTGATGCTGACAGCCCCGCTCCTGCCGCCCGCTTGTGGCAGACCACACTTCCACGCTCACCGGCAGGCACCGACTGGCCATCGGGAGGACCGGGAGGGTGTGTGTATGTGTGGCCCGAGCGAGAGAGAGACCTTACGTGCATTGTTGTTGTTAGCATCTGGTGCTAGCTAGCTGCGCTAACGGATATAAGGAGCTATTTAAATGAAAACAGAGGAGCGACATTTCGCCACAACTGCGCCGAGCACTTGACTTTATGCAGGAAGCCAGACAGTGGGACATTGTACAAAAAGTCAGCACACTCAGCAGCACGGATAGTGCAACATGATTGCAGCGTCCAGGTAGCTCCCGTTCGAGCATATGCCTTGAGTTGCACATAGCTCCAACGATCCATCACTCTCTCACACACACACACTCACAACACACACACACACACACACACACACACACACCATTTGTATTGTATTATTGTATGAGAGGTTCCAGATTGAATTGAGGCGAATATTTGTAATGTTCAGAGGTTGTTGTGTTTAATATTCACGAGAATATTTGTCATTGTTCAAATGATAATAAACATTAGCATAAAGCATATTTGTCCACTCATATGTTGATAAGAGTATTAAAAACTTGAAAAATATTCCTCTAAGATACATTTAGAACAGATAAAGAATGTGCGATTAATCGCGATTAACTATGGACAATCATGCATCGACTGACAGCCCTAGTATTTTCAAATTCTAGCAATCTCGAGTCGGTTTCTCAAACTTACCTTTAACTATAAATTAACAACCCAAAACATTATTTTCAGTATTTTGACAATAACCACAAATAACGTTTATTTCCTTTTTTTTTACAGTAAATTTACTATATAATATTTACAGTATTTTTGCACTTTCAGAAAATAAATGCAGATGTACGTAAAATAAAAAGTTTTATCTGTAATTAAATATGTAACTCGTAATATAAAAGTGTATTACTATTATAAGACTTTAAGAATGTCTTTGTAATTTTAAGGTAATCATAAAACTGTAAAAAAAAGCGTCAAATAAAAAAAACGTAAAATGTAATTAAAACCTTTTTACATAAATCATTTTCTCAATATTCGATTGAATCCACCACAAACACAAAATATCCAATGTTGAAACAAAAGTAAATAAATATGTTCTCATTAACATCTACAGTTGACAATATCATTAAAATTATAGAAAGTGGAGACATTTCTGCAGTGAGGACCAAGGTTTAAAACACACACTGTTATTTACTCAACAAGTCACAGTTATCCTTGTTTTATTTATGTTGCTGTTTTTTCCCCCCCATTGGTCAATATACCTTAGTTTTACAGTATAATGTATGGTTTTCGGATTCTGGCCGACAGCCAGAGCTGGCACTTGAAATAGAATTCAGCCAAAACACGGCAGACAAGTCAGGCATGTTTGGAATGAGTCCACAACACTCCTGATTGGTTAATGTAAACGTAATCGAAGAAACCTGCCAATGAGAACTGTCCGTGCCTGTCGTTCACATTTGAAACTTCCACGTCAGTTTGAGCGGGTCTCCTCCTGCGAGCTACAGCTGTCTGTATGTCTGCTGCAGGAGTTTATGGATTAATATCGGGATCGTTTTACACGTTAAATATGAGCATCGGGACGTCAACAAAGAACAGAAGACTTGAGATCTGGTGAGTCCTGCAACTGTAATGGAGTTAAATATGTATTAAGATAATCCTTAGTTTGTGAATGTTTTATTTTTTATTTAAGGTTACGTTTATTCTTCTAGTTAGCTGAGTTTCTTCCCGTTAAGTTGGTATTCATCATTAATAGGTTGTTAAATGTTAAGAAGCCCTGAGATGCTGTTTCTTGCAAGATGTTGCGCCCAGGAAACCGGACTTAACAGGTGGCTGCTAACGTTAGCTTACAGCATATTGCAGTGCTGCCGCGCCACCCTCTCGTCTCCAACACGGGAGAATTACACATAAACATGCAGCGGGGTGTCACAATGTTGTCGCCAAGTTTAATGTAAAGTTTCACAGCTTTCTTATAGCGGAATCTAGTTTGTTAATGTTCAGTAACAGCTAGCATAGCATAAACAGCTAACTTGCTAGTTAGCTCTGCTCTATATATTACAAGCTAACATGACTAGCTAATGTCACACTGTGTGAACTAAAATACTTTTTGTACTACTACATCATACACGCTAGGTCCAAATCACTGCTAACATTTATTATTTTTGAAAATGTATAGTAAAGAAACACTCAGCCATGCATGAAATAACATAGCAAAAATAATACGGGTAATGTTTGACCCATGTTGTGCCTTAGAAGTGTAGTGATACAAACATGATTTTTATTCAAAAAGTAAGAAAGGGAAAAATACAAATTGGTGTTGATCCAAAACAGGTTAATTGAGGAATACCTGGAATCCTGAATGGTTAAAGTAATGTATTGCAAAGATATTTACAATTAAAACTAATTCGGGTCACTTTTGACACATGTTGGTTGTATGTTGTGTAACAAAGGGTTAACATGACGGCTGTGATGTTCACTCTTTTGACAGAGCACCAGTGGACAGCGAGGACTATGGAAGAGAAGATGTGATGGCTTTGTGTGGAAAGCTGCTGAAGCCAGCCTGTGTCCCTCATCAGTCTCTCCAGGCAGCACCCAGCTATTCTTCCATCTTGCAGATGAAAAGACTTTGATATGTGAGTAATAACTAACTTGTGTCTAACATAGTATTGCATGTGGTTTAGTAAAGTATTTAAAAATACCCCACATTGTACATGTACAGGAAAATCAGACCTTGTTCAACAAAGATACAAGATACAAGGTACAGCCGCAGCAGAGAGTCTGAGTTTGAAGAAAGCACTAACATTTTATATAGTGTTGTTTAATCAATCAATATTTACTGGTCTTGAATTTCCTCACTGGATTACAAAATGCTCGATTCTTATTGTACAGGGACATTATGCAGATTTAATCACCTGAAGATGAAAATATAGATTCATCGATATTTTATGTACCATTTTAAGGAAATAGACAGTTGGTGGTATTGACCAAAGCTCCGCAGCTGTAGCTAGGCGCTGCTAATGAAAACTCAAGTGCTCAATTTGTTGGTTTTTCTTTATTAAGAATTGAGCAAGCATATCTTCCTCTTCGAAATCCCAGTTGTACTTCGCTAACACGTAGTGCCTGGGAGGGTGTGTTTGATTGTTCCCACCCTTACCTCACTTATGGACTAGGTCATGTTAGACAAGCAATCCAGTGGTTAGTTTTAGGGTCACCTCCATTGTTTTATTTTGTATTTATTCACTTTAAGAGAAATGGATTTCAGAAACAAGTCTCACAAGTTTGGCTCGAGGTAAAATTAACAAAAGCTAACTGTTGTTAGACTATGTTCCCCCCTTCTATACTTATAAAATAATGAATGCCCTGATAATAACATCCATCATTATGGTTTACTAATAGTTATCACTTCACTTCCTCCTCCAGCACCTGGACACAGCAGGAACCTATGCCAGGATCCCGTTTGTGGACTTCAGCTCTGCCTTCAACACAACCCTCTGGCTGGAGGCTGCGCACCATCAGGACCAAAACCTCTCTACATCAGGACCAGAACCTCTCTCCATCAGGACCAGAACCTCTCCATCAGGACCAAAACCTCTCTCCATCAGGACCAGAACCTCTCTCCATCAGGACCAGAACCTCTCTCCATCAGGACCAGAACCTCTCTCCATCATGACCAGAACCTCTCGGCACCTCAATAAGGCCCGCCCCCCCCCACTGACACTTTACCTCAGCCACAACGCAGACTCTGCATGGAGATCACAGGATGGTAAATAATGCAATGTTTAAATATTGCTTACTGCCCATATTTTATATTCTATAATTTATTGCATTCTATTTCTTAATATAGTTCGCTATCTGTGTAGTTTTTACATTTTTTTATTTGTATGTACGACACCTCCTCATACGTGTGAACATACCTGGCAATAAACCCGTTTCTAATTCTGATCTGTTTGTCCTCTAGGTTGCACTGCCACGTCTACAGTAGCGCAGAATGGACAGAGAAAACATGATTGGGCCTCAAGTTTTTTGCAGCCAATATACATTATCCTACAAACTTGGGATAGGAGGGTGAGTGAATACGTTATCCATTGGTTGGAACCTACATCCCCATTGTTAGACGTACTAAATCCTGCACACTGCTCCTTCAAATTGACAATGTGAACATATGTCGCCATTTTGCAATTTCTGTTATTTTCAGTTGAGAATGTTTCAAAGTAATCTTAAAAAATTCAACTTACTTTTTGTTTCTACTATTTATAAGTATGATGTTTAAATATGAAATGCTGTATTAATTAGTTGTACTATAATTCTACAAATATTTTTATTAGGGCTGTCAGTCGATTAAAATATTTAATCGCGATTAATCGCATGATTGTCCATAGTTAATCGCGATTAATCGCAAATTAATCGCACATTTTTTATCTGTTCTAAATGTACCTTAGAGGAATATTTTTCAAGTTTTTAATACTCTTATCAACATATGAGTGGACAAATATGCTTTATGCTAATGTTTATTATCATTTGAACAATGACAAATATTCTCATGAATATTAAACAACAACCTCTGAACATTACAAATATTCGCCTCAATTCAACCTGGAACCTCTCTCATACAATACAAATGGGGTGTGTGTGTGTGTGTGTGTGTGTGTGTGTGTGTGTGTGTGTGTGTGTGTGTGTGTGTGTGTGTGTGTGTGTGTGTGTGTGTGTGTTGGATTGTTGGAGCTATGTGCAACTCAAGGCATATATGCTCGAACGGGAGCTGCCTGGACGCTGCAATCATGTTGCTGCAATCATGAGTGTGCTCACTTCTCCTACAATGTCCCGCTGTCTGCTTCCTGCATAAAGTCAAGTGCTCGGTGCAGTTGTGGCGAAATGTCGCTCCTCTGTTTTCATTTAAACAGCTCCGTATATCCGTTAGCGCAGCTAGCTAGCATCAGATGCTAACAACAACAACAATGCACTTAAGGTCTCTCTCTCGCTCGCTCGGGCCACATTACACACACCCTCCCGGTCCTCCCGATGGCCAGTCGGTGCCTGCCGGTGAGTGTGGAAGTGTGGTCTGCCACAAGCGGGCGGCAGGAGCGGGGCTGTCAGCAGATGGTATTTTAAACTCGATGCGCTCTGAAACTACGGGGCGGCCGAGGAAAAAAAATACATATGCGTTAATCGCGTTAAAATAATTAGTGGCGTTAAAAAATGTTGCGTTAACGCGTTATTAACGCGTTAACTTGACAGCCCTAATTTTTATATTTTAAGTTTTCAGAGTAATTGTTTCCTACAGAACATTTTGTGATTTTGTTGAACCTGTTTGATTGGAAAATGTTAGAAAGCTGTAAAATAACAGTATTCTCCCTGTAGAACTTTAGTTTCTGTATTTATTTTAGTGTTTGATCATACAAATCTAATAAAAGAAAATGTAAAAAACTGTTTTTCTCATCAGAACTTTATTTAAGGTATTTTAATGTAACATTTTAAGACAATGGATTTTGAAAAGAGAGGAAGGTTTCCTCTAAAATCTTTAAGGACAATTTCTGTATACTAATGCTTTTGCACTTTATTTCAGTTAAAGTATTTTTACTTTAATTTTATGGTTTTTGTTTGGCAGCCTGCTGCCAGTTATTTGACCATTTTTTTACGGGTTTTTTGCCCGTAGAAGTTTTAGTGCTGTACTTTTATTAAAGGTTATTGACTGTAAAAAGAGAAGATACATCTGTACAATTCTGTAAAACCTTTAAGGACAATTCCCGTAAATTAATGTTATAAGTTCTGCAGAACAATTTTATAGAAAACAATAGCAATTTTCTATAGGATTCTATAGTAAAATTCATAGGTGAATTATATAGAATATTTGCCAATATCCTGCAGTATATTCTACAGAAACATCAATAGATTTTTCTATAGATTATTTTGCAGAATCTATAGTAAAATCCATAGATAAATTCTATAGAATATCTGCAAACATTCTATAGTATTCTTCAAAGAAGTTCTATAGAAATGTCCACAGATTCTATAGAATCTAGGTCACAAATTCTATAGTATTCTACAGAATGGTATTCTACAGAACAGTTATATAGAAAGCATCCATGGGGTTTTCTATAGGAGTCTATAGATTATTTTCTACAAAAAAACCATCTACACAGTATATATTTTCTATACTATAGTATTCTACAGAATGGTATTCTACAGAACAGTTCTATAGAAAGCATCCATGGGGTTTTCTATAGGAGTCTATAGATTATGTTCTACAAAGAAACCATCTACACAGTATATATTTTCTATACTATAGTATTCTATAGAGTTTAGCCTCTATGGTTGTAGCCTAGCAGAGTGGACAAGTTGCTGTTAGCTGACAGTGAGGCATGTACGTGTCCATCAACGTAACCACGCCCTAATTTATGCAAAAACTTTAAGACCTAATATAAATAAAAGGGTTGTGTTAGAAAACAATTCAATCACAGATTCATAATCATGAAGGTGGAATCTAAGTATATTGATAATAATATTTATTGCATCCATGGGTAGAAACATGTTTTTTTCTGCTGTAAAGTTGGGCATTTTAACAATGGGGTCTATGGAAATTGCTCCTTTCTGCAGCCAGTCCCTAGCGGCCCATGGATGAACTGCAGTGTGTGGCACTTCCGTATTGGCTTCCCGGCTGTTCCCCAGAGTTTGCCGCTTGGTCTAAACCAGAGCCATATAATAGAAGAGTTACGATAACGGAAGTCCAAAAACGGTTATCGTCACGTGGTTCATGTAGACGAGGATCGTTCCCCGGAAGTTCATGGCGGCAATGTGAATGCAATGATAACAGGAGATAGAACTACGATTTTTGGTAATTATTAGTGAATAAAGGTTTTGATTTGCAATATTTATACAACAAATCGATATGTGTATGTATTTACATCAATATGTTTTAAAAAATAAAATAGAATTTGCTAATATTAAGTGATAATATTAGGATTAGTGTGAACAACTAGTTTACATGTTACTAACAGTGCCTTGGTTAATAATAATAATAATAATAATAATAATAATAATAATTTCAATTTATATAGCGCCTTTCACGAAACCCAAGGACACTTTACAATGGGAAGTAACAAAACAAAAGGTAATAATAAACATACAGAGCAATAGCAGGAAATAAGTGACTGTAATTTAGTTGAGGCCAAAGGCCTGAGTGAACAGATGGTGTTTGAGGTGTTTTTTGAAGGTGTCCAGAGTGTCTGCATTCCTGATTGCAGAGGGCAGAGAATTCCAGAGGGTGGGGGCTGCGACACTGAAGGCTCTGTTGCCAAATGTTTTCAGCTTGGAGCGCTGGATGGAGAGCAGCCCTTTGTCAGAGGACCGCAGGTGACGAGAGGGGGTGTAGGGCTGAAGGAGGTCAGAGATGTATGGAGGGGCTAGGGAGTGGAGAGATTTGTAGGTTAGCAGGAGGAGTTTGTACTGGATGCGTGACTTGACCGGGAGCCAGTGAAGGTGGATGAGGGTGGGGGTTATGTGTTGCCAGGGCTTAGTGTGGGTGAGGAGCCTGGCTGCAGAGTTCTGGACGTACTGGAGCCTGTCCAGGGCTTTGCTGGTGACCCCGAACAGAACTCCATTGCAGTAGTCCAGACGAGAGGAGATGAAGGTATGAATTAATGTTTCTGCAACGGGGTCAGGGAGAGAGGGCCGGAGTCTGGAGATGTTTATTTATAGCTTTGAATTCTTTAAAACCAATATTATCTTCTTAAACTTGTATGGTAGTCAGGAGCATCACTTTCTAATGTTTATTGATATATTTAGCGGGAGGGGATCTAAAGTAATGCTTTAAAATTCAGATTAGATTAATTTCTACCATTTTCTTAAATTCATGGTAGTTTCAGTAATCCCATGGTAATTGAGGACACAAGTTATCTAAATGACTAATGTCATCTTTATGGCTTTCAGAAAGGACAGGAGACCGACAGGTGACTATCAAAGGACTAGCAGCAGCAGCAGCAGCATGATGATGATGATGATGATGATGATGATGATGATGATGATGATGATGATGATGATGATGATGATGTTAAATGTGTTGTTTTAGGAACATCCATTGCAAATACATGGAATTCAATAAACATTGAATAGCATATCATGCAGTTTGTCTGTGCCTTTTCCTCCGTGTTGTCCTGGTTTGCTGTGCTGCCTCCCAGTCGCCACCATGGTTTGCTGTGCTGCCTGGGGATGCTCCAATCGCTCAGAGAAAGGAGTATGAATGTACGGCTTCCCCACTGACACAGAGCGGAGGAAGCAGGAGCAATTTCACGACCAACAGCAAAAAAATATGTGATTTATAAACACACACTGCATTTGCACTTTTTCACAAAATGAAAACCACACCATTGGGAAAGCTTAATGTTTTGTTTAATAAAAAAAAAAACAGGGAAAGGCTTGAAAAACACAGAGTTGAGACTCAGGGTGCAGGGTGAGGGTCTCAGTGCAGGTATTCAGGCTCCATTGAATCCCCCTCTGGTTCTTGTGCTGAAAGAGGGAGTAACAGACAGGAGAAAGGGTTATACACACCTATATAGCACACCTATTGGATGGGAAATTGTTTACGTGTTGATAGAAATCAACACGTAATGAAATAAGACCCCACGGTTTGATGATTGATAGGTGTGTGGGCTGTCTTTCATTTTGACACACAGAACAATGGGGGCTATCCACCCTTATCCACAATGTAAAGTAATTCACAGCCTCTTCCCTCTTCTCTCTGTGAGGAGCAGCAGGTTCAGCTTTCAGAACAAAGTAACACAAAACTAAAATGGCATTCATTTTTTTAAATATGTCGTGGAGTAATAGATTTATTTATTTTTCTTCTCAAGAGAGAACCAGAATGTGTTCAGGGGTTGGGTTTTCAGCATGTCAACTCTTTCACCTGTGGGGAAGTTGCAGGATTGGCTCCAGGTTGGCCTTTTTATTTACTACAAGACAAATTTGCCTTTTTGTTTCATACAGTTCAATTTGGATTGAGACAGGGAAATAATCTAAACCTCACGCGTGGCGTTTCACTGTCAAGGGGGCGATATAGCGTGTATGTAATTACATTGCAAATACTGACTTGAGCCCAACCACTGTATGGGTTAGCCCTACCATAGATTACCCAACAAAAATACTCACGAGCCGATAAGTCAATGAATTGCTTATCGTGACAGGCACACAATAAAACAGTGAAAACAAACATGTGTTTGACTTTCATTAGTGAAGGAAACTGTGTGCCCTTTATAGTCTGTGTCCAATATTGTGTATTTGTATATATTGTATATCCTATATATATGCTAAGGTCCCGCTGCTGACACGATAGCAGTCATTTCGTGCGCATATGTGTAATTAAACCCATGATATCAAAATCTCACTCCAGCCAGGTACCCAAAGTTGGCAACCCTGCTGTAAACGTTCCCTAAATCTACTAATTTAGGGATAATCCACTGACATCCTTTAATACACATGTTAATTTGAATCAGATATACTGATAATATCCGCAATATAAATCTTTAAACTTCTTCTTACCTTTAAAAGTCTGTCACGAACGGTCTATTATGCTGCAACTCTACTGCTCTGCTAGCCTTGGCGCTAACTTCCGGGGAACGATTGAGAGGCTCCACGATCCGCCATTGCTGTAAAAAAGTGGTCCATTGGAGTGAACGGAGATGTCGTAACTCTTCTATTATATGGCTCTGGTCTAAACCATAGAGGTCTAAACTGACGCCGTCAGCTTTTGCACATGCGCAGAACATATGGGGGTTATTCCCTATCTTTATTCAAGAGCGTGGTATTTAAATTTGAGAGCATACTTTATGTATTTATTTCCCTCAAACTCTGTCCTTGCACTCAAATAGTGCCTGCTTGCACTTAGATTTGCTCTGCTTGTGCTCAAACTGTGCGCTTGCACTCAAATATATTGCTGCTCAGAATTATTCTGTGCGCGCTCGAAACTTTTTCTGCTCTCAGAATTATTCTGTGCACGCTCGAAACTTTTGTGCAACAATCCTGTCTAAATCCCTGAACCAATAGGAGGCCAGGTGTCCTTGCGGGTGCGTTCGCTTTACTTATTACAGCGTCCCGTCAGGGCGGTTACTCTTTGGTTTATAAACTCCAGCCCTCCACGGCTTTATAACATGTTTGTTTGAATTACAACTTTTTTTCTTGGGGGGGGGGGGGAGGAAGCAGTATACCAGCACCTTATAATAGCTAGGTGTACTGGGACTAAAAATCAGCCCGGGAATCTCGACCGGCCCTCATTATCGCTAGTAAATTGTCAACGGGGGGAGGGGGCAGAGCCATATAGAGAGCTCTGGGAGGGGGGATTGCTAGTGAATTTTCCGACCGGCCCACTTCTTCCTCCAGACTGTTGTTCTGCTCCAGCACTGTTGTGCTACGGCTTGGTTCGGCCCGACGCGAAGCGGAGTGTCGACAACCATATTGTATAGATATTCGTATATCACGGCCTGAAGTCAGCTATTGCATTTATAAAACGGTTACCAAGTGTGGCTGGAAATGTGAAAGAAAAATACACACTCACATTTAAATAGTTTTTATTATTAAATAATGATGTTCAAAACAAAATAGTCCCTCCGTTGCCTTCTGCACAAAACATAGTGCGAGGTGGTTGCTATGCAACAACAATAACAGCTAGAGAACATATTAGACAGACAGCTTGTCGTCGTTTAGGTGCTTTTTTTTCTGGAGATAGGCACTTCTCAATCCACTCCTCCATAGTAAGGCCACCCCGGAGGTCGAAGTTAACCTTAAATGTTTCCATTAAGCTTTGTTAGTTAGTTAGTTTCGTGACGGACGTAATGTAACAGTTGTAACCATATGGTTGTAACGGTTCTCAGACGCGGAGGGAGACTGACTTGTGAAAAGTAACTACAATTATACCCGGGATATACGCTCATTATATCACGACTAAGAAACATCAGATTGCTTGATTTGAATTGTCCGTTTTATAAACATGTACTAACTGTGCTTACACCCCCCCCCCCCCCCAAAAAAAAGTTGTACAGCGAACTGATGTAGCCTACATGTTATGTTATAAAGCCGTGGAGGGCTGGAGTTTATAAATCAAAGAGTAACCGCCCTGACGGGACGCTGTAATAAGTAAAGTGAACGCCCGCAAGGACACCTCCTATTGGTTGAGGAATTTTGACAGGATTGTTGCACTAAAGTTTCGAGCGCGCACAGCAGAAAAAGTTTCGAGCGCGCAGAGAATAATTCTGAGCAGCAATATATCTGAGTGCAAGCGTACAGTTTGAGCACAAGCAGAGCCAATCTAAGTGCAAGCAGGCACTATTTGAGTGCGAGGGCACTATTTGAGTGCGAGGACAGAGTTTGAGGGAAATAAATACATAAAGTATGCTCTCAAATTTAAATACCACGCTCTTGAATAAAGATAGGGAATAACCCCCATAAGAACACTGCCCCTGCAAAATTGCGTGTGTCAATCCGTGCATCCAGCATGATCCTCCCTCACCTCATGGAACGTGATGAAAGTGGGGGATATTGGTTTATCTGGCACCCGCAGCTCACAGCCAAAGTGCGAATGAGCGAGGGAGAAAGGGAGGGTGCACTGGAACCGGCGCTGTTGTTATTAGCATCTGATGCTAGCTGCTCTAACGGAAGAAGAAGATGTTTCTACAATGATGTGGAGGGAGAGTCCTCTCCAGTCAGACTGAGGCTGATAACTACAGCTCAGTGAGGTAAAGGACTCTGAGTGTTTAGATAGTTCACTTTAGTCTAAGTTATCTCAGTGGGTCTCAAACGTTTTGATCACAATTTATGTAAACACATATTTCCAAGGCACTCCTTTATAATTATTGGGATAAAACAGGTTTAAAATCATTCCAATGTATACTATAGGACAGTTAACCAGACATATCGTTTTAAACTGGAGAGATAAAAAAATATGCATAAATAAAATAGTAAAATAAGATATGAATGAACAACAAACATAAAATACGTTACATGTATTTGTTATGGCTATGGTAGGTTATTGGTTATGCTCACATACTTATTTAATTATTCAAATGTAAACCGATCTTTTTCATATGGGTGTTTATGTACCCCCTAGATCTAGTCTCTAGTAATTCTGCTTAAAGTACACCAGATTGAAGCATTTTGCTTTAAAATGTTCAAACATTTCTTCCTGGTATGCCTGAGAAGGCAGATATGCTTGTTTTTCTCAACAAGAACTTAATAATTTGTTTTACCCTGCCCCTCAAAGAATCGGAATTGAGAACCGTTAAGAACCGGAATCGAAAAGTAGAATCGGAATCGGAATCGTGGAAATTCAAACGATACCCAACCCTACTGTCAAGTTAACGTGTTAATAACGCGTTAACGCAACAACAAAAAATGAACGCCACTAATTATTTTAACTCGATTAACGCATGTGTATTTTTTTTCCTCGGCTGCCCCGTAGTTTCAGAGCGCATCGAGTTTAAAATACCATCTACTTGTAAGCTGATGCTGACAGCCCCCCTCCTGCTGCCCGCTTGCAGCAGACCACACTTCCACGCTCACCGGCAGGCACCGACTGGCTATTGGGAGGACCGGGAGGGTGTGTGTATGTGTGGCCCGAGCGAACGAGAGAGAGACCTTACGTGTATTGTTGTTGTTAGCATCTGGTGCTAGCTAGCTGCGCAAACGGATATAAGGAGCTGTTTAAATGAAAACAGAGGAGCGACATTTCGCCGAGCACTTGACTTTATGCAGGAAGCCAGACAGTGGGACATTGTACGAAAAGTCAGCACACTCAGCACGGATAGTGCGCACAACATGATTGCAGCGTCCAGGCAGCTCCCGTTCGAGCATATGCCTTGAGTTGCACATAGCTCCAACGATCCATGATCACAGTGTCTCTACACACACACACACACACACACACACACACACACACACACACACACACACACACACACACACACACACACACACACACACACACACACACACACCATTTGTATTGTATTATTGTATGAGAGAGGGTCCAGGTTGAATTGAGAATATTTGTCCTTGTTCAAATGATAATACACATTAGCATAAAGCATATTTGTACACTCATATGTTGATAAGAGTGTTAAAAACTTAAAAAATATTCCTCTAAGGTACATTTAGAATAGATACAAAATTCTAATCGCAATTAATCGCGATTAACTATGGACAATCATGCGATTAATCGCGATTAAATATTTTAATCGACTGACAGCCCTAGTTAAAATATGTGCATATTTAATGAGATAATGCATATTTAAACATGCTATTTCAGAAAACTTGTAATACAAAAAACAATTGCCTTATTGTAAGTAATTAACTGGAGACATTTCTAGCTGATACCTTTAAGTTAAAACAAATACCCTATTCACCTGGGGTGTCTCGCCTTAAACCACCTTGACTTTTTTTCTTTTTTCACAGGAAGTGTGAAAGGGAGAGGAGCATTCCATTGCAGCACTAGGCTATCCTAAGTGGAAATGTAAGTTCTGCACGTTTTCTTCATGAATTTCCTCTGTTGCCATCAGGGCGTAGATATGCTCTACCTGCTCTTAAGACTAATTGCTTTTCAAAATCATTCATCCCCTCTGCACTCAAACTTATACATTCTTGATAGGTTTTTTAAAGGAATGGTCCACTCATTAGATAATTAATCAAAACTTCAGTATTTAGTGAAACGTTATGTTTAAACCATACCCTGAAGAAATCAGCGATATTCCCCGGTAAATAATGATTTTATAGCTCTTTTTTATCAAGACCTGTATATTCCGTCTGGCCGCCGCCATGTTTGCCATTTTCAGTAGTCACGTGATGGTCGTGACGTCATCCATGCATTCACTTTGTCAACACACGGAAACATGGTGGAGTATTTCAGTTCGGACTCGTCATCAGAGGAACAAGTTTTGACCAATGTGAAGAGATTGGATGGGGGGAATTCAGCCATACATATCAGTATGACAATACGACACCCTCTGTCCTTAGTCCCTCACATCGTACAAGGAAAAACTTCCGAAGAACACCCACAGTTTAAAGGGAACATGGGAGAAACCTCAGGGAGAGCAACAGAGGAGGGATCCCTCTCCCAGGACAGTAATAGATGCCGTGTGTAAATTGAAAAGATAATACATTTGCAACATAGGTAGTCCAAATGTTTTGAAATGCATGTGTGTATAATGGGAAGATGATATAAGATACTATATGTATGCATGTAGTACCACCCTTGCTAGCGATTCCCTCTCTAGTTTAGCATACTCAGCTTCGTTGTCCCTGGCCATAGAATCACGATTTTATGGGGCCGGAAAAAACTGGGGTAAAATACACACTAGCCGGGTACTACGCTATATGGAAAGGCCACCAAAAACTGTCCTGGCCTGGACGCTAAAGGACGTTAAAACGGGGCTAGCCGCTGCAATGGAAATGCGCTATAACATACCTTATTCTTACTCCGAGCACTACTTCTGCTCCTCCGTCGCTTCACACTTGCAGAGGGCGATTTCTCAACTAGCCGAACTGGTGTCCTGGTCGGTGATGACACCAGAAAGACCGATGGTACTGCATCTCCATTAAGTAATGGTTGTTCCATAAATCCCATGTTATGTTTTATCATACTCTCAGAGTAGTCGTCCGGAAATTTGAAATGTTCGCTGCATACATGAGCCTGTGAATCTCTCGGTTCGGGCCGGCCACATTTCGCTAGCCACTGCCTCCGAATGTACTTCTTACGCTTACCTTTTGGCAACAGATGGAACCGAGCATTCCGTGGATTGTTCCTATCAGAATTGTGGCAATATTTCGCGATACAGTGAGGCATATTTGAAGAGAGAAACTACAGTAAATAACATGGAGATCAACGCATGGTTTACGTCACGTCCGGAAAATGGCGGCGCTCACAGTGTTGATGTTATTTCGGTATATAATCAGTTTAAAATCACTGATAATGTCATCGGATTAAAAAAAAAAAGAGAGAGACTGTTTTATCGGATGATAATTATTTAAAAATGAGTGTCATGAGCATACCATTCCTTTAACTTGACTATTTATTGTGATGCTATGAAACTACTTATCGTGTAAATTGGAATGATCCACATCTCTGCCCCCGGGTGTATCTATCTGTGTGTTTTCTTCCTGTATGTTCCTCCCTGTACATGACATAAGCTGCTCACAACCAATTGCCCCTCGCAGGATTAATAAAGTTGTTGATTGATTGATTAGTTATTCAATGTTTTCTGATATAATTCAGGCCACTGACTCAGAGAAGGCGGCAGCTGTAAATGGAGTGGATGTTGGCGTACTGATCGTCACAGAGGAACGGGAGCCGGCAGCCCTACCAAAGAATATTGCGGATGTTGCTGTGATCCTGGAGGGGCGCATTGTTTTGCGCAAGCTGCGAGATGTACCAACCGGCTTTGTTGTGCTGATGGGCATACTTTACAGCCTCAACATTGATTACCCTAAGGGACTGAAATATACCTTTGAGGTCATTCAGAAGGTAATCATAGACATTGGGGGAGGCACCTGCTCTGCTCGGGCTTATGGACTGCGAAACAAATTCCTTCAGTACACAATATACTGTAGAGATGTGCTGAGAGATGTGTCTGGGTTCCACCTTAAGGTTCTTTAATGTGGTTATTTGATGTGCTGCACAACTCCAAGGCAGCCAGCAAGACTTGTTCCATTCCTTGTTCTGTTACAGCTAAACTGCGTTACAAAAGTTTTAACAATTTCCTTTTAAACAGGGTGCTGGATTTTCCCTCTGTTGTTAATTTTGGAATTATATGTTAGCTTGTTATTTTATGAAAGGATAATATATAGGCTAGGGATGCTCCGATCGATCGGTCACCGATCGAGATCGGCCGATACTCACTCTCTACCGATCGATCGGTGCTCTCTAAACATGCCGATCGCGAGAGCCGATCGCATGACGTAAAATACATGACACTTTTCTCTGTGTGCGGCAAAACAAGCTCGCCAAAATGGCTTCACCGGTCTGGCATTATTTTAAGGTGTCCGAAAAAGACAGTAAAATAGTGGTATGCAACGTGTGTGAAGCAGAAATCCTGCAGCTCCGCCCGCCGGACCGGTAAGTGCAGCGAAACACACACACAGGGAGAACCAGACCGCAGTTAATTTCCTCATATTCCAAATGAGAAATTACGGTAGCAAATCACCCGGTTCTTTACGACCAGAACTATTAACGGGATACAAACCGGAGGAACCAGGCATGGTGGGAGGTGGCAGAGACAGTGGGTGAAACTGGTAGGTTTTCGCCTGTTTGGGGAGTTTATATATATATATATATATATTGCTCGCATAAAATCCCCGGGGTTTTTTGCTTTGTATGTCGGGGGCGGGAGATTCATGTGATTGGTTGTTGTTCGCAAAAAATCCCCAAGCTTTCAGACACGCCCAGCTCCAAGATTTTCAAGATTTTTGAAAAGCTGCTGTGTGGACATACCGTAAGAGTTAGACCTAACACACTTAGCTATTTTATCTACCTCTGGAACAAGCTAAACTAGTTATTATAAATATATGTATTCTTCATTGTCGGGTCACTCATTACTGGATCAATGAGCTGCATGAGATACTGACAGGCTGTCAGGAGAGGGAGAGAGGGGGGAGAGAGGAAAAGAGAGCGCTTCCGCTAATTTCTCCCGTGTTATTATCCAAAGTGAATGTAAACTTGAATAATGTAAATAATTTGAATGTAATAATTAAGTTGATTGTTGTTTGTGGAAGCTCCAGTGAATGAGCCCCATTAACTGAGTTTTAAACATCACTTTAAATGGAAGATTTAAAGTGATGTTTAAATCTTCCATTTAGGCCCCGCCCACTCGATCGGTTCGGCGATCGGTATCGGCCGATAATGATTCCGGCAATCGGCGATCGACCCCGAAATTGGCGATCGGAGCATCCCTAATAATATATAATATATCTGTCAAGTATAGAGTGCCACAGTGACGCGTCCTAAAACGCGGAAGTAAGCTGCGCATGGGTTCCTTCGATAAAAACCAATGCAATTTCTCCATAGGATTTTGGAAAATAGCTGGAAATAAGGTCTGTGGTTGACACACATTTAATTTAAGAGACAGATCACGTTTTGTTCAGCCGGATAATATCACATGTCTACTCTACTTTTCTAATTTTCGAATCATAAATCTAATCGATAGATTTATGATCGATAGATTTATAGATCCTATGGAGAAATTGCATTGGTTTTTGTCGAAGGAACCGGAAGGAGTTTACTTCCGGGTTTTAGGACTGTGGCACTCTATAGCAACATGTTTATACAGATTCTGTTAAAGGCACAACTTTTCATTGTTTATCCATGTAAATATTACAATACAATATCTGTTTGCGGAACTGTAGCATGTTTCTAAGTTTGGCTTGTTTACGGTTGGATAGATGTTTGAAAGAAAGGTGTTGCCTTTAAACATATATTACTCGAGTCATAGTTCGATGTACTATTAATACTGTGCTGCTTATGTTCCGCCTTGAGCTACTGCAAGGTTACTACGTACATTATGAATAAATGTATGTTTTGATTGTTAATTGTTTCAGAAATTCACTTCACCGGTTTGAAAATGTTGGATTCGTTAGCCACAGCAATTGTTAATTCAAAAAAGTGTCTGAATTTAAGAATTGCTCGACCAGACAACTTTCTATGTTCACTGAACATAAAGTCAGGTTTAAACAACTTTAATAACTTTGTTGGTACTGCTAAAAATAATAAGTTGATGAGACTTAGGGTAGTTAGTTCATTCAGTGTTTCATTGACTATACAGTTTGTCAATTGAACTAATATTCTAAGTTTGAGACACTTAAGGGTGAGTTGAGAGAATTTGAGAAAAGTTGTTGATGCAACAAAAATATTTGTTAATTTGACTACAAAAAGAAGTTCACCGAATGGTTTACTGCTTTATTCAGAGTCCTGTGAACTTGGTTTTTTAAGTTGGAGAAGCGTAATTGAGAGTTTAAATTACTTGATATCCTTTCCTGGCTAAACTTAATTGTAAGTTGAAATTACTTGAGATACTTTCGTGGCCCTAATCAATATTTTAAGGCAACAGGGTTACAAATTATTTTAAGTTGAGTCAACTTGTATTTTTTTACAGTGTGGTGGATATAGAGTTGGGGGGGGGGGGGGGGTGGGATGCACAGGCTGCAGCAGAGACGCTGCACACAGCTGGGACACAAACACCAAATACAAAAGCAATAATTCAGATCCAGTCGTCATGACTCCACTCCGGAGGGATTCCCCGATCATTTCTTACAGTTTCTCATTAAGGTGGTGTCTCCTGTCCCCGGTACAAACACACTGCCTGAGGAAGGCTATGTGTATTTATTTTGTCATGCCTTTTTCGGACCACTTATTTATTTATTTTGGTGTCGATCCGACCTCCATGCTGCTACTCTGGTTCAAACTGCATCCACCAAACAATATGATTTATCTCGACCTCCCCAAAATAACCAAAATCTGACACGGTGTGAGATGTCTTTTTTAGCTGTTCTGTCGTCATTTCCTGCGATCTTCTTCATAAAGTCAGTCAGAATGAATGAATGAATGGGCGTTTCTTTGACTATTTATAGGCAAATATGGGCGTTACGTGAAGCCCGCACAAGCTGCACCGTATTTCGAGTCGATTGTGATCTATAAAGGGAAACCGGCGTAGGAAGTGCCGTACGCACTTTCCTCGCCGGTAATGTTTGGTGAATCGGAAAATGTCGGAACATTTCTGTACCTATCTTTGGATTTCTAATACCTAAGCAACCTTCCCACGTGAATCCTACGGCCCCAGGGACCTCATTTATAACGCCTTGCTTGCAGCTTTTGCGGGTCACAATATCAAGATTATACAATATGCAGCTTTGGCCTCACGTCCTGTTTTGTCTCTCCATCTGATGGATGCCACTTACATAGCTCTTCAATGAATGAAGGCATATATTTTCATTAAAATATATCATGAATGAATGCAAAAGTAGCCTACTATAATATTCCTTACACAGCATATATAAATTGTCACTCTGATTTGAATGTTTTTTCTTCTGTTTTGGTACTCCGCATTGTTAAATTGCATGCTGACAGACTAGGGAGAAAGGGTGTACACACAAACACAAGAGTGCCTTTGCTGGTAGCAATTGTGCGCACTAGCAAAGATTAACCCTTACATTTTGCTTTCATTTGCACTTCAAAGCCAGATCCGTGCACAAGTCTTAACCCCACCCGGCAGAACTCTCCACTTTAGATTTCCATTTTGTATCATCTAATTTCCCTTTGACTCGCCACTGTTATCTTTCTGGTCTTGCTCCCTATTAAGAGCCACACCTCTGTCTTCTCCTGTGCTCTGAACATAGTGCATACTGTACATTCAAAATAATATTAAAGGGGTTGCTTAGGTTTGCCGGAGGAGAAGCACTGTCATGAGAGTGCTTGACTAGTAGTAGGTCCAGGGGTTAATGTTAAATGTGAGATAAATGGGACAAAAGAAAAAAAGAGACCATAAAATACAGACTGATTGAAATATTAAAGCCCTTTGAAATGCATTATCTACAATGACAGCATGCTTTGTGAAGAACAAAAACAAATATAAAAGGCTGACACTGACAGTGGTTTGTGTGTGTGAGAGAGAGAAGGGGGTGTGTAGTGGAGAGGATGCATGTGTGTACAGGGAAGAGATTTTAGTGGAGAGGGAGAGCAGAGCAACAGAGACTGGGGGAGACAGTGGTAGCTGCAGGCAGAGGAGTGAGAAGGAAAGGGAGAGGAAGAGAGATAGAGAAAGAGAGAGGAGGAGAGGGAGAGAGAGTAGAGCGTGTGAGAGGAGGAGGAGAGACCAGCAGCACAAGGCAGCCGCTCGTCTGTCTCTATCTGTCGTCTCTTGGATCTCCCTTAACACAGCTGCTTCTGACTAACAGTGTCCTCTCGCTCACTGACTGAGTGTGAGGGGAGTGCCTGAGAGCGAGAACACCAGAGTTTACCAGTGGCTACGCACAAGTCTGTGTTCAACTGTTCTAGTTATGGTGTTACCACACATGGTGGAAGGTTTGACGATTTTTGATCAGGACGAGACTCAACACCAATGATCCCTAGTCAGCATACCCTCTCATTAAGGTAAGCAGATTTGACTTTCTCTTTACTGTCTTCAGTGTGGTCCTTACTCAAAATAATTTTATTCTAAGAGGATAATTTACTCTAACCCAAATGAGAGTTTTATTATATAAGCAGGCTGTTAATTTAGAATAACAAGCTTGAAACTGAAGTCCAGACTTGCGGTGATTTGTCGGTGACTTTGGTTTCAGTTTATTGTTGCTCTGACCGGCTTTGTGTGTACAAACGTCAAAATGGCTTTATCGAGGGCTGACCTCTATGCTATTTTATCCCGGCTCTAGAGAAAATGTGATAATTGTAATTATCAAAGGTAGAGGGCTGATTGTTTTCCTGTGACTTAACCGGACTGCTTTGTTAAGTTTTTAATAGTCTACATACTTTAACCTCTATTACGCACACATTAGCTGAGGGTTAACAGAAATATGTGTACAGTACAGTATATTAAATGAAAGTGTCTTGGAATTTGTCATGTGGATTGGGTTATCCATGACATAACAGTCCTCTTACTGTACATCAATAAAAGAAAACAAACTACCTTTGTTTATGTTTATAACTTCGCATAGATGAAGTGGTAAGAGTCAAACGTTTAGTTTAGTTCATTTCAATAGTTTTCAACGTATACAATTTAAACATACAAAATTATAAAATAAGTTTTTAAATGCTTCTTTCTAGCTTTTTACATGGATTAATTGTACATTTCTCATTAAATGTATACACTAATAAGGAAAGAAACTAACAAAATAAAGTATATGTGGATTAAACAGACCTTAAAAATCCCAGATAATTTCTTTATACACGAGCGCTCCGTTTATTTAATATCTTGTTTGTGTATTCTACAATTTGATTTCCTTCTCAAAGTTAAACCACTTCTTTGACTTTTATACATCTTTGTGATT
This sequence comes from Pseudochaenichthys georgianus, assembly GCF_902827115.2. Taxonomy (NCBI): domain Eukaryota; kingdom Metazoa; phylum Chordata; class Actinopteri; order Perciformes; family Channichthyidae; genus Pseudochaenichthys; species Pseudochaenichthys georgianus. The sequence continues at coordinate 15,953,077 of NC_047509.1, forward strand.
AATCCTAGGAAGTGGTTTTCAAACATATATAAACAACGTTATTAACAGGAAACAAAGTGGATCCCAATCACACATACAACAAGCTCAGGCCTGTCACTCCTGCGCTGGGGGAGGTTTCAATGAAAGTGTTTGTTATTGACTCGAGACAAAGTGATAATCAAATATCTCTCTCGGCTACTTATCCAGAGATTTTTTTTTTTTAGTATTTTCATTGCATTTGTAACCAAGCACCTTTCACAAAAGCATATAGCTTCCTAATGGGTCATTACCATAGACTGTATATATAAATGGACGTAGGGTCCGTGACGTCACCCATAGGATTCTGCAGAGTTGCCGTGAAGCCCTTAGTAGGCGGAGTCGGACACTAACGGCTCGACAGTGACTTCAGTCTGGCCGTGTCTCAATTCAGGGGCTGCACCCTTCGGAGTGCGCAGCCTACGCGGTCCACGGAGGACCCAGCCCACGTAGACCGGGTTGGCTGGACCGAGCGGCCTACAAAATGAGACGGTCTAGCCTACGGAGCGCTTCGTATTTACGTCACGTGATACGCGCTTTTCTGTTGCGCTGCTCCAGCAGCTTGCTAGCAAATTATCTTACAAGCTAACTCAGCTGAAAAGGATCCAGAAACTTTACTTTTTACATTTTTTGGAGATCACCGTCGGCGATGAATTAGAGGACCATGGCCAGGTAAATAAGATGAAGCTGTTCCTTTAGCCCCCAGTAATGTTACATTCGTAAGTTAACAAGTAAATTATATATAGCTGATGATGTAATTTAATCATATTATTTCATATTTAAAATAAGTCTTAATTTTCTGTACTAATAAAACAATGTTTTTTAAATGAACAAAAGCATGTTGTATAGATTGATTGTCAACAATAGTAGTGTTCTAATCTTAATAGCTGTGATTATAAACAGCCTGTCCTCCTACAAAAAACGACCATATAGGTCGATTGTTCAGCAGCTAAATACAACCCAGAGTCAACGTTTAATGTGTAGCACCTCTAGTGGTCGTGTAAGAAACAACATGCTCCTGTCGATTGCAAATGCTCCGGAGGGGTCGTTTATTCACAAATAAACCCTCTCTGGAAAATCCTAAATTGTGGAATAGTTGGCCATTAAAATGCTTTTTTATTAGATTTCTAGCGAGAAGTGTATATTGTACTTTTATAATCTACGTCCAGTGGATGTGTAGGATCTACAGTTTGATAGATATACGAAGATGATTTGAGGTCTCACCAGGAGAACGTGTACTGTATATGGGGCAACTTCCATGTAAGTTAGCGTGGGTGAAAACAGTATTTCCGGTCTCGAGGTTTCATAATAAAACCGAAGTATTCCCCACACTGTCAAATGAGTACACAGTGATATCTCCCATTACTCATCCACTAAAAAACATCAGTTTATCCTTGTTAATAATTCACAATATTGATTGGTTTAAATTGTGTACAATGCTTTTGTGTTTTTAACCTTCGATTCGGAGAAACAAATAGTTTTTTTCGGAGTTTAGACACTACAGAGTTTCCGAGACCTACACTACCCATAATCCCCAGCTATCGTTTGGGAACTACAACATCCGCCTTGCTTTACAAACCCCGTGATTAGCCCTCAAGCTCTGTGATTGGATATTGGAGTGGCAGTGCGACAAGGTTACGCTGTCAAACAGCGCTTTGAAATGGAATGGAACCACGCCAGACTATCCAAAACTGGACTTGGACGGGTCCAGCCCGCCCTCCGCCCCCAGAATTACACTTGCTGGCTATTGTGTGTTTCGCAAACATGTTCTATGGCACGTCTCTACTCGGGAAATGTAGTTTTAAAAAGACGTTTGTCGTATTTCCCACAATTAGAAGTTGCCAGTATTAAACTGTATACAATCCCTGGAGGTTTAGGGGATACGAAACACATTGGTGTTATCAAATTTAAAACATATAATTAATACATTGGGTGAAAATTGCTTGTGTCCATAATGGGCAGCATTAATACCACATGACAGCTTAAGGTCAGAAGAGCTTTATTTAACAGCTGGTCTTATGTCTGTGACCCCTCCTGTTGTTAATTGATAAGCCTGAAACATGCACGGTTGTCAGGTTCAGATGCACATTTAGCAAATATGGGCAGTAGCCATCGATCATCTTAAGTTAAGATACTTATTGATCCCAAGTTGGGAAATGTTTTTGTTGCAGCAGCATGTACTACTTGTTCTACTCCACTACAATTCAGAGGTTAACCTGGTATTTTTACTATACTACATTTATTTTTGTTACTTTGCAGATTCTGATTAATGATGTGAAATATAAACAACCTTAAATCAGACTTTAGTTACACCTGAGTAAAATTCAGCCTTATCAGTTTGTCTGTTTGCACATCCTCCTGTTAATATCTTTGGACGTCCTGCACTAAACTGTTTATTGTAAGAGATCACTACGTATCTTCTTGAATTTTCCATTCTATCTTTCTATCATTGACCCCTATTTTGTATGTAGGCTACTCTTAATATTTAATGTGTTCATCAAATATAACTTATTCAACAACTAAATTCAATACGTGGCGGTTTAGACCAATGGTCTAGTTAATAAAACATAATAATATCGTACATATATGACTATAAACTTTATTGTGAAATTAAAACAGAACGTTAAAGAAAATACAGGTTCAGTCTCTCGATGTGAAGCTTATGCATTGCACCATGAACTTGTATAGACCTGTAACAGTCAACTGCTGAGGAGTTGGAAAGGTAGTTCAGAAAATCAGTAATATCTTTAAAAACTACAAAAAAGTCCCTTTCTATCAGCTGTGCACCGTTATGGTGTAAATACAGACTATCTACTAATTGTATCAAATATAAAAGTCAGCCGAATTAGTGTTGATACTGCAAGGAGACGTATTGTGTGAAAGAAATGGAAGATGTTGTTTAATTGTTGTATATATTTATGGTCCATGTCACGTATTCAGTTTTGGCGGCATTCTTCCAGTTTGTCAAAAGGTCTTCTGATCAGGGCTCTATAAATACATATCTAGGGCAGATATGTAATATTTAATGCAGCCGAACCGTGTATTGCAATGCCGTTATGTGATGACTTTCAAAGAGAAAACCAAGAACACTCGGAATAAAGTATTATTATTATTTTAATGTTTTCCGATTTCATATCACATAAACACCATATCCAGACGTGCATTGCGGCGTGATTTTAGCCTATCAAAACCTCTGAAAACAGAAATGTGTCTCTCAGAATCGAAAGAGAAAAACCTATGGGTAAAACACAAAAGCATTGTACACAATTTAAACCAATTAATGTCGTATAATTAACTAGGATAAACTGATGTTTTTAGTGGATGAGTAGTGCAGATATCACTGTTAAATCATTTGATCATTGGTTTTATTATGAAAACGGCGAGACCGGAAATACTGTTTTCAACCCGTAACTTTACATGGAAGCTTGCCGCATATACACGTTCTCCTGACGAAACCTCAAATCATCTTCGTAATATCTATCAAACTATAGATCCTACATATCGACTGGACGTGGATTCTAAAAGTACAATATATACTTCTCGCTAGAAATCTAATCATAAAGCGTTTTAATGGCCAAACTATCCTACCATTTAGGATTTTACAGAGAGGGTTATTTGTGAATAAACAACCCTCTGTAACGTTTGCATTGAACGGGAGCACCAGAGGCCGACAATTTTAAAACGTAATTATAGGTCGTATTAAGCGCTTGAACAAACGACATATTTTGGTCGTAATAAGGGCTTAAACAATCGACCCATTTGGTCGTATGAGTTGGAGGACTTGTTGGGTTTTATATTCTCCTTCTTCCCCTAAACCTGCCCAGATGATGTCCCACTGACCCAGGTCAGCACCTCCAGGTCCAGCAGCACCGTGCCCCCCGCTCTGCTGAAAACACACAATTAAACATTTTCCTATGACCTATTTCTTGTATTAATAAAATTAAACTGAAGACAATTTAATGACCTAGAGATACCCTATTATTTCCACTGCTTATGTACACATGCAAATAATTCTTTTAAACCTCAGTAAATGAAATGAACAATGTGTTTAACAATTACATTTAATATTGTACTTTTTCATCTTATCACAAAGTAGAGGGTAAGAATATATCCATCCTCTCTCTGCAGCTTAATGTCTTCTATTATTATAACTTTCATCATTGAGACAGAGGGAAATCAATCATGTTATTTAACATCACCAGCAGTAACACAAATATCAGCAGAAGTCTGTTTATGGAGTTGTTTATTTGTATTGTATGTGCAGCAAGTATATAGAAGCAGCTGTTTGGGGAATCAGACAGACTCAAGCTATAATCGTTAGATATCTATTCTAAAGAAAGGACACATACAAATCAAATTCTGAAAGTAAGACACAAGTCTGTAGGACGGCAGTAAGCAGAGGTCTGGGTGGAGGATGCTCCTGATCGCCGCTTTGCTTTCTCCAGCACCACGGGGGGTCCAGGTGGATGGAGCTCTGTCCTGATGATCCGCTGGGGTTAGGGGTCCTTCTCCAGCCACCTCGGGGGTCCAGGTGGATGGAGCTCTGTCCTGATGATCCGCTGTGCACTTTTCAGATTAGGGGTCCTTTTCCAGCAGATCCATTTCTCCAGAATTTTCCTAATTACAGAGAAAAACAAGAGAAAAATAAAAAAGTGAATTAATCATATTACACACAGGGTTGCAGAAGTATTATTGCAAAATGTAACTCTCAGCATTTCAGACAAACAATCCCTAAAGGATCATTTAAAATGATGTACTGTTCGGTTTTTTAAAAACTAAAGAGATGAAATGACAGTCACACGTGCATCCCTTTGACAGCACAAACTAACATCAAGCTAAAGGCTGCTGTCTATTTGTGATTGTCTTATTATGGGATCAGGATAAATTAAATACACTTTAACCTAATAAAGATGATCAAATCTGGTGGAAATATTGAAAATAGGCTTTTTTTTTGCCGTACCTCAAAGCAGCATGAGCTGAATAAAAAGGTTGTAATGTTGTCCTAAAGTTTAATAAACAGTACAAAATTGACAAGGCCCGGAAGTTTGTTAACAGTGTTATGGCTACTTTTGTTCATAGCCTAAATGGTGCCATTGTTGACATAACAGTCCTGGGCTGTTTTTGCGAGATGGAGTTCATTTCACCCCTTGGGGAAATTATATTTTTTTAAAGTCACTAGCCAATTGCCTGAAAGACCACCTCCAAAGACTGTGAACTGCGAAAATGTCAGTATCACTGTTTTGGATTTGGCTTTTAGAGTATGTATTCTAAGGCCCTTGCTAAGCCCAGACTGTCATGGCTAATGTTGAGTTAGATATTACATCTGTAGCCACAACACTGTTAACATGGCTGCTCTTCCTCTTGCCCACATCCCACCCCCCCTCTTCCCCCAATGGACTCTGCAGCTCTCCAGGCCATGCTGGGCATGGCTGTCTGTCAAACCTTTTATTTTGTATTGTTATGATGTTTTTTGTTATTTTTATTTGTTAAAATAATTATGTATTTATTGTAAATACTGAAAATAAATTACATTCATATTTTCACTTCTTTTGTCTACTGCTTACTGAAAATGTTAGCTATCACATCCAAATGGGACTATCAAATGAAAGGATAAGATTACCATACAATACAGAAACATTACACATTAAGGCTCAAATCTTTTCCCAAGCCGTAGCAGTTCTGAAAAGAGTCCCAAGTTTAAAAACACAAAATCTTGACAATGAATACTACGCTGTCTTTATCAGTGACAATGCAAACAACAGGAAGGTCTCCCCTAGTCCCATGTACGTTGGCATCAATGTCATAAGCATACCATAGAATGTAATTACGAAGTGCAATACCCACAATCCCTACAGGGTCGTAACGTCACAGAAGATAATACCTTTTCGAGAGTTTCTAAATTGTTCAGTATGCAGATAATATTTGTTTTACAATAGAAACATTTTTTCTCCATACATTTTCCCACATGTTGTGAGCATCACCTTTAAATCTTTGTCACAACAATAAAAAACATCTTAATTCCTTTAGGACAAACATTTTGTTTATAACACCACTACATTACAATAAGAATAGGAACATGATAACTGTCAAACATTTAAGATTGTGCTTTACTCTTTATTTAATCAGATCTATTTACAAGTAAAGGAGTTTTTATGTATAAATGATATCCTGTCTAAACATCAGTCAGGATTCAGAAAGAAACACAGCACCATCACTGCCACAATGAAAGTGGTAAATGACATTACTACTATTTTAGATAATAAGCAGAGTTGTGCAGCTCTGTTTATTGACCTTTCCAAAGCATTTGACACCGTTGATCATCGCATTTTAAAGCAGAGGCTACTCAGTATTGGCATATCCAGCCTTGCAGTGGGGTGGTTTGTGAACTACCTCTCTGAAAGGTCCCAATGTGTTCATTTTGATGGACTGTCTTCTGAATGGTTAAACATTTCTAATGGTGTACCACAAGGTTCTGTTTTAGGACCACTTTTATTCTCCATATATATTAATAGTGTAGGTGATAATGTGGATGAAGCTACTTTACATGTGTATGCGGATGATACTGTGATGTACTGTGCAGGTCCCTCCATTCAGGCTGTTGTTAACTTACAAGCTGTTTTTAACACTATTCAGACTCAGCTCTCTGAATTAAAGCTTCTTTTAAATGTGGATAAAACCAAGGTAATGCTCTTTTCAAAAGCTAAAAAGACACCAGAGCCTGTTTTAGATATTGTAACTACGCAAGGAACAAAACTTGAAGTTGTTGCCTGTTACAAATACCTTGGTATCTGGCTTGATGATTGTCTCTCTTTTAAACTTCATGTCAATAACCTGCTTAAAAAACTGAGGGTTAGGCTAGGTTTCTTTTCAGAAACAAGTCCTGTTTCTCGCTTGAGGCCAGGAAAAGGCTAGTCACTGTGACCTTTTTACCTGTGCTGGACTATGGGGATTTGTTGTATATGAATGCACCTGCCAATTACCTGAGCAAATTGGATGCTGCGTATCACAGTGCTCTGAGATTTGTCACAAATTGTAAAGCGCTTACACATCACTGTACACTGTATACCAAGGCAGGTTTACCATCACTCTCTGTACGGAGGCTCAGTCATTGGTACACGTTATCTATAAAGCTTTGTTGGGTAAACTCCCATATTATATCTGCTCTCTGATCACACAGAGAGTTGCAAGCAGCTATTGTCTGAGGTCACATGATGTAGTCTTGTTAGATGTGCCAAGAGCAATGACTGTCTTCGGTAAGACAGCTTTTATGTGCGCAGCTCCACTTGCTTGGAACAATCTTCAGCAAGAATTGAAACTGAGCAATCTCATTCCTCTGCATGTTTTTAAAGCTAGGCTAAATGAAATGCTTGCTGATACAATGGGCACTTGTAAATGTCTATAACTATGTATCCTGTAAATATAATGTATAATGTCCTTTATTGTTTTATGTTTCATGTGGAACCTATATGCTGCAGGTCTCCCTTGAAAAAGAGATCTATGATCTCAATGGGACCAATCTGGATAAATAAAGAGAAGACATTGAAAATGTGATAAAGCCACATTGAAAGTTACATCTTGCATTTTATGAAAAGTAAAGGTTTCGAATCATTGTATGACTTAAGTCCACTAGAAAATAAATTAAAGATGTGCAACAACTGTATCAGTAATTAAAATGATATAACTTATGTACAGGGTTGGGAGGGCTACTTGCCAAAAACACAACCAGTAACTTAATGTGATTATCAAGATATAAAAGTAATGTAACCTGATAACTTTATTTTTCTTTTGGATTACCTCAATATCAAATGCAATGCAAATAAACACAGGAGAGAATAAATATTAATATGATTTTTTTACTTAAAATGTATAATATAATACCATAAAGCAGATTCAGGCAGTAGGTGTATAGATTCACAATTAGTATTAGTATTAGTATTAGCCTACAGAACAGTACCGCTTCCAGAGAAGCGATACAATTTGATCATTTTACATATATATGCTCTTTTTAGGTTTTGAATAAGATTGTAATCCTGAGTTTCCCTATTATTAAAAAAAGTAAAACTAATCCGATTACATCTTTTCCTATGTAACTAAGGATTACACTTTCATTTTTTTCTATACGATCTTGATGTAATCCATTACTATCTCTAAGCCAATACAAGTCATAACTTTTGGAAAATTGTCTCAAGTTATAAATGATGCCTTCAATTTCTTTCACGTGGAGAAGACATCCCATTGGCCGAGGCGTTGCAACTTCCCTCAAGCGTCCTACATGAAAGAAAGATCACATGTTAGAAATGTGTGCACAAACTATTCAGTATGACCCGTCTTAGTTTAAAGCCCAAGTGTAAGAGTGAACAGAGGCGGAGTCTGCCTGTTTTCCAATGTGTTTTGTTTGTTGGCTGCTGCAACCCAAACCAACATCCTCCTCACAAGCATTGACTGTTGGAATGTCATTACGCTCCACATGTGGAACAACAAAGGCTTCTTCAGGTGTGCCTTGTATCATAATGATATTGCTCTGATCAGCAGCAAGACTGTTTTCACCACTACCATGGTCGACATCTGCAACCTCCTCATTGCTATTAACAGTCGAACTAGGAGTGGCATTTACCTCGTCATTGCTACTCACCCTGCTTTTCCTTCTAGGCTGTTGTTCTTTGCCATTGGTGAAATAGAAAATGGTGGGCACTGCATCTCCTTCCCTAATAAAAATAATAAACAAAAACACATAAAATAACTTTTTGAGGTCTGTAGATATTCAACTTTGTTGTTTTAAATGTAAGAGTGCATTATAAAAGACAATAGAGGGCCAACATGTTAACTATGCAGTTAATCTATTCAACAATTACGTGTTTCCAAGATTCAGATTCAAAGGATTTATGTCATAGCACATAGGCTACAGTGTAGGCATGGCAATGCAAATCATCTGTCCCGAGCTCCTCCAACAATGCAACATAGTTATATAAGACATAAAACAATAAAATAAATTCAAAATTAAATTAAGAATAATAAATTATGCAGGCAGAAATCTATATACACGTAAATATAATAAGACATATGCAAGAACAGAATGTAAAGATAAATATTGTATAGTAAAATTAAATTAAATATTTTTTTTACAGTGATAGCTGTTAAGATAAATAAGTTATAAGATGAAAACAGATGAATGAATGTTGCTATTAAACTAATGTAAAAAAGGGTAATATAATTCATCTGTTTTTAACATAGAGTGTGTGGGGGAAATGGCAATTCTCTATCTATGATAAAGAGGCTTTGCATAAATTGAAGAGAAATGTGATGGTTTGATTTCTATGTTTCTTTACTTAACTGGCAAAATCTTAATTTGGCTTTTAATCAAAAGAACATTATTCATCACTGATGTGCAAGCTGTGCCGTAACAATTATTTAGCATTGTATGATGTATAACATGTATTTAATTAGTAACAACAATTTACACTCACAAATGGAACCAAGTTATTTTTATTTTTTTTAAAGGATCTGTACCCATGAGTCCGTGCTGAAGGGATGACTCTCAAAGTGTTCACTGCACAGGCGAGAAGAAACGTTGGGGGTCCATTTATTCCTCCGGATGTTCAGCACCCACTGGTCCAGCCTGTCTGGACCACCTAAAGGAAACCTTTATTCAAAAATACATGAAAACCGACACAAAGATAACAGGAGGCTTAATGGCATATTCACTTAATAACGCATGAACAACTTTTACAAATATTTCTATATAGTCTGTGTTGGTAAATGTAATCTAGGTTGCACATTTCCTGCTGAAATACATGCATGGGCCTACTGCGTGGCACTTTGGTTTTGATAAAACAGTGTAGTTCCACTATATAAACGTTACATTCATAATCAAACGAGATAATATGCAAGATAAATAGCTATTTGTTGTTATTCTTAATGCTTGTCATTCACACGTTAAGAAAATAAAATAAGTACCGATACATAGCAGAACAATTGTGGCGATGTTCAGCTTAATAAGCCTTGTTCAACATCATTTCTTTAGCTAATACTATAGCGGGCTGCAGGCGAACCAAGTCCACGTTTCGCTGCATTCCTTGATCTCCAGTTATAACGCCAGGCTCCGCTGCTGGCCGAAGCTAACGGAGCCGCAAAGGGCTAGCTACGGCTCCGGTTAGCTTCGGCGGCGGACTCCAGCGGCCACCACTGGGATAATTGGGTCCCCTTTTAACATTTGCTCCCATTTAGCATTATGGGCCATAGACTATAAAAGTCTTACCCAAGGCTGAATCATAAACTAAACTGTATATATATATATACACATGTATAAAGGGTTACGTCCTTAGCTGGCTAATAAGCTACATAACAAGCTAAGCTAACAAGCACACAAACACCTGCTAACGGGGTTAACATGTATAATATTATCATTTTACTCACCGAAAAAAGCTGAGAGTAGACTTCTTGGAAGTTCTGTTAGTACATTCAAGCGCACAGCACGACATCTTAATTGTCTGGTATATCACCACGAACACGGCTAAAGCTAAAGGTTCAAGTACAGTACTATGACTAACTAACGTTGTAGCCTCTATGGTTGTAGCCTAGCAGAGTGGACAAGTTGCTGTTAGCTGACAGTGAGGCATGTACGTGTCCATCAACGTGACCACGCCCTAATTAATGCAAAAACTTTAAGACCTAATATAAATAAAAGGGTCGTGTTAGAAAACAATTTACTCACAGATCCATAATCATGAAGGTGGAATCTAACTATATCGATAATAAAAATGTATGGAGCCAGGGATAGAAACATGTTTTTTTCTGCTGTAAAGTTGGGCATTTTAACATGGGGGTCTATGGAAATTGCTCCTTTCTGCAGCCATCGCCTATCGGCCAATATATGAACTGCAGTGTGTGGCACTTCCGTATTGGCTTCCCGGCTCTTCCCCAGAGTTTGCCGCTTGGTCATTACCCATCAAGCTAATAATCAACACAATGAATCTGTTTTTCGAAGAATTTTAGTGATTTATTCACTCTAAATGTAATTATTTGATTCTGGAAATGTATTTATTTGATAACTGAATTTCTTGCTCGACTGAATAGATTTGATTTATGTAATTGATTCTGCTTAATGGTGAACTGCTGCAGCATGTTGTGTCTTAGTGCAGAATACACATAATCCAATTGAATTGCCTTCAAGGGTTTTTTGTTGTTTTATTCAACACATCATTATACAAGGTATACTTAGTGTTCAGTTTGGTACAAACACGGAACATTCAGACTGACAACAGAAACCACTTGTGTGATGGCAAAGTAAAGAGCTACAGCATGAACAATTTGACCTGCCTGACATCCGCCTTCCACAAGGAGATGAGATTATTAGGAGAGGATATACAGTATGTACCCTTTTTTGGTAAAGTCCAAGACATCCAAACATCCGTTGCTGCTGATATTATACACTGGCCCTGCAAGCCTTGATATTAAGGAGCAGCCCACATCCAGTATCATCAGACACAATTAGCTTTGTCAAGCCCTGATGCCAGCTTTTCTGGAGGAAGTCTGTAAGGCTCGCACTTACATTTATAGTGGATTCACATGATGCTCAGGAAGACACAAGAACCCTTTTATGTAGTGGATGTACATCATTTTTCCTGGATTGTGCCTTGTGTGTTTGCAGTCAAATTTAAAAAGACAATGGGAACATAGATAGTGGATGTCATGTAAGAGAGGTCGTTGCAAAGGAGATCGTTTGTATGATTTGTACAATTTCTAGCCCAGGACACCCCATCACCGGGTTCAACACATACACATATATTTAGTGCAGAAATGATAAAATAATCGATAAATCGAAATTGCCTTTGCAGAATCCAGTATCTCATGAGGTGGTGACCCCGAAAGAACTCCATTGCAGTAGTCCAGACGAGAGGAGATGAAGGTATGAATTAATGTTTCTGCAACGGGGTCAGGGAGAGAGGGCCGGAGTCTGGAGATGTTTATTTATAGCTTTGAATTCTTTAAAACCAATATTATCTTCTTAAACTTGTATGGTAGTCAGGAGCATCACTTTCTAATGTTTATTGATATATTTAGCGGGAGGGGATCTAAAGTAATGCTTTAAAATTCAGATTAGATTAATTTCTACCATTTTCTTAAATTCATGGTAGTTTCAGTAATCCCATGGTAATTGAGGACACAAGTTATCTAAATGACTAATGTCATCTTTATGGCTTTCAGAAAGGACAGGAGACCGACAGGTGACTATCAAAGGACTACTAGCAGCAGCAGCAGCAGCATGATGATGATGATGATGATGATGATGATGATGATGATGATGATGATGATGATGTTAAATGTGTTGTTTTAGGAACATCCATTGCAAATACATGGAATTCAATAAACATTGAATAGCATATCATGCAGTTTGTCTGTGCCTTTTCCTCCGTGTTGTCCTGGTTTGCTGTGCTGCCTCCCAGTCGCCACCATGGTTTGCTGTGCTGCCTGGGGATGCTCCAATCGCTCAGAGAAAGGAGTATGAATGTACGGCTTCCCCACTGACACAGAGCGGAGGAAGCAGGAGCAATTTCACGACCAACAGCAAAAAAATATGTGATTTATAAACACACACTGCATTTGCACTTTTTCACAAAATGAAAACCACACCATTGGGAAAGCTTAATGTTTTGTTTAATAAAAAAAAAAACAGGGAAAGGCTTGAAAAACACAGAGTTGAGACTCAGGGTGCAGGGTGAGGGTCTCAGTGCAGGTATTCAGGCTCCATTGAATCCCCCTCTGGTTCTTGTGCTGAAAGAGGGAGTAACAGACAGGAGAAAGGGTTATACACCTATATAGCACACCTATTGGATGGGAAATTGTTTACGTGTTGATAGAAATCAACACGTAATGAAATAAGACCCCACGGTTTGATGATTGATAGGTGTGTGGGCTGTCTTTCATTTTGACACACAGAACAATGGGGGCTATCCACCCTTATCCACAATGTAAAGTAATTCACAGCCTCTTCCCTCTTCTCTCTGTGAGGAGCAGCAGGTTCAGCTTTCAGAACAAAGTAACACAAAACTAAAATGGCATTCATTTTTTTAAATATGTCGTGGAGTAATAGATTTATTTATTTTTCTTCTCAAGAGAGAACCAGAATGTGTTCAGGGGTTGGGTTTTCAGCATGTCAACTCTTTCACCTGTGGGGAAGTTGCAGGATTGGCTCCAGGTTGGCCTTTTTATTTACTACAAGACAAATTTGCCTTTTTGTTTCATACAGTTCAATTTGGATTGAGACAGGGAAATAATCTAAACCTCACGCGTGGCGTTTCACTGTCAAGGGGGCGATATAGCGTGTATGTAATTACATTGCAAATACTGACTTGAGCCCAACCACTGTATGGGTTAGCCCTACCATAGATTACCCAACAAAAATACTCACGAGCCGATAAGTCAATGAATTGCTTATCGTGACAGGCACACAATAAAACAGTGAAAACAAACATGTGTTTGACTTTCATTAGTGAAGGAAACTGTGTGCCCTTTATAGTCTGTGTCCAATATTGTGTATTTGTATATATTGTATATCCTATATATATGCTAAGGTCCCGCTGCTGACACGATAGCAGTCATTTCGTGCGCATATGTGTAATTAAACCCATGATATCAAAATCTCACTCCAGCCAGGTACCCAAAGTTGGCAACCCTGCTGTAAACGTTCCCTAAATCTACTAATTTAGGGATAATCCACTGACATCCTTTAATACACATGTTAATTTGAATCAGATATACTGATAATATCCGCAATATAAATCTTTAAACTTCTTCTTACCTTTAAAAGTCTGTCACGAACGGTCTATTATGCTGCAACTCTACTGCTCTGCTAGCCTTGGCGCTAACTTCCGGGGAACGATTGAGAGGCTCCACGATCCGCCATTGCTGTAAAAAAGTGGTCCATTGGAGTGAACGGAGATGTCGTAACTCTTCTATTATATGGCTCTGGTCTAAACCATAGAGGTCTAAACTGACGCCGTCAGCTTTTGCACATGCGCAGAACATATGGGGGTTATTCCCTATCTTTATTCAAGAGCGTGGTATTTAAATTTGAGAGCATACTTTATGTATTTATTTCCCTCAAACTCTGTCCTTGCACTCAAATAGTGCCTGCTTGCACTTAGATTTGCTCTGCTTGTGCTCAAACTGCGCTTGCACTCAATATATTGCTGCTCAGAATTATTCTGTGCGCGCTCGAAACTTTTTCTGCTCTCAGAATTATTCTGTGCACGCTCGAAACTTTTGTGCAACAATCCTGTCAAAATCCCTCAACCAATAGGAGGCCAGGTGTCCTTGCGGGTGCGTTCGCTTTACTTATTACAGCGTCCCGTCAGGGCGGTTACTCTTTGGTTTATAAACTCCAGCCCTCCACGGCTTTATAACATGTTTGTTTGATTACAACTTTTTTTTGGGGGGGGGGGGAGGAAGCAGTATACCAGCACCTTATAATAGCTAGGTGTACTGGGACTAAAAATCAGCCCGGGAATCTCGACCGGCCCTCGTTATCGCTAGTAAATTGTCAACGGGGGAGGGGGCAGCCATATAGAGAGCTCTGGGAGGGGGGATTGCTAGTGAATTTTCCGACCGGCCCACTTCTTCCTCCAGACTGTTGTTCTGCTCCAGCACTGTTGTGCTACGGCTTGGTTCGGCCCGACGCGAAGCGGAGTGTCGACAACCATATTGTATAGATATTCGTATATCACGGCCTGAAGTGAGCTATTGCATTTATAAAACGGTTACCAGTGTGGCTGGCAATGTGAAAGAAAAATACACACTCAATTTAAATAGTTTTTATTATTAAATAATGATGTTCAAAAAAATAGTCCCTCCGTTGCCTTCTGCACAAAACATAGTGCGAGGTGGTTGCTATGCAACAACAATAACAGCTAGAGAACATATTAGACAGACAGCTTGTCGTCGTTTAGGTGCTTTTTTTTCTCAATCCACTCCTCCATAGTAAGGCCACCCCGGAGGTCGAAGTTAACCTTAAATGTTTCCATTTTAAGCTTTGTTAGTTAGTTAGTTTCGTGACGGACGTAATGTAACAGTTGTAACCATATGGTTGTAACGGTTCTCAGACGCGGAGGGATACTGACTTGTGAAAAGTAACTACAAAAATACCCGGGATATACGCTCATTATATCACGACTAAGAAACGTCAGATTGCTTGATTTGAATTGTCCGTTTTATAAACATGTACTAACTGTGCTTACACCCCCCCCCCCCCCAAAAAAAAGTTGTAAATCAAACAAGTGAAGTACATGTTATGTTATAAAGCCGTGGAGGGCGGGAGTTTATACACCAAAGAGTAACCGCCCTTACGGGACGCTGTAATAAGTAAAGCGAACGCCCGCAAGGACACCTCCTATTGGTTGAGGGATTTTGACAGGATTGTTGCACAAAAGTTTCGAGCGCGCACAGCAGAAAAAGTTTCGAGCGCGCAGAATAATTCTGAGCAGCAATATATCTGAGTGCAAGCGTACAGTTTGAGCACAAGCAGAGCAATCTAAGTGCAGGCACTATTTGAGTGCGAGGGCACTATTTGAGTGCGAGGACAGAGTTTGAGGGAAATAAATACATAAAGTATGCTCTCAAATTTAAATACCACGCTCTTGAATAAAGATAGGGAATAACCCCCATAAGAACACTGCCCCTGCAAAATTGCGTGTGTCAATCCGTGCATCCAGCATGATCCTCCCTCACCTCATGGAACGTGATGAAAGTGGGGGATATTGGTTTATCTGGCACCCGCAGCTCACAGCCAAAGTGCGAATGAGCGAGGGAGAAAGGGAGGGTGCACTGGAACAGGCGCTGTTGTTATTAGCATCTGGTGCTAGCTGCTCTAACGGAAGAAGAAGATGTTTCTACAATGATGTGGAGGGAGAGTCCTCTCCAGTCAGACTGAGGCTGATAACTTCAGCTCAGTGAGGTAAAGGACTCTTGAGTGTTTAGATAGTTCACTTTAGTCTAAGTTATCTCAGTGGGTCTCAAACGTTTTGATCACAATTTATGTAAACACATATTTCCAAGGCACTCCTTTATAATTATTGGGATAAAACAGGTTTGAAATCAATCCAATGTATACTATAGGACAGTAAACCATACATATCGTTTTAAACTGGAGAGATAAAATATGCATAAATAAAATAGTAAAATAAGATATGAATGAACAACAAACATAAAATATGTTACATGTATTTGTTATTGGCTATGGTAGGTTATTGGTTATGCTCACATACTTATTTAATTATTCAAATGTAAACCGATCTTTTTCATATGGGTGTTTATGTAGGCTACCCCCTAGATCTCTAGTAATTCTGCTTAAAGTACACCAGATTGAAGCATTTTGCTTTAAAATGTTCAAACATTTCTTCCTGGTATGCCTGAGAAGGCAGATATGCTTGTTTTTCTCAACAAGAACTTAATAAAAATGTTTACCCTACCCCTCAAAGAATCGGAATTGAGAACCGTTAAGAACCGGAATCGAAAAGTAGAATCGGAATCGGAATCAGAATCGTGGAAATTCAAACGATACCCAACCCTACTGTCAAGTTAACGTGTTAATAACGCGTTAACGCAACAACAAAAAATGAACGCCACTAATTATTTTAACTCGATTAACGCATGTTTTTTTTTTCCTCGGCTGCCCCGTAGTTTCAGAGCGCATCGAGTTTAAAATACCATCTACTTGTAAGCTGATGCTGACAGCCCCCTCCTGCTGCCCGCTTGCAGCAGACCACACTTCCACGCTCACCGGCAGGCACCGACTGGCTATTGGGAGGACCGGGAGGGTGTGTGTATGTGTGGCCCGAGCGAACGAGAGAGAGACCTTACGTGTATTGTTGTTGTTAGCATCTGGTGCTAGCTAGCTGCGCAAACGGATATAAGGAGCTGTTTAAATGAAAACAGAGGAGCGACATTTCGCCGAGCACTTGACTTTATGCAGGAAGCCAGACAGTGGGACATTGTACGAAAAGTCAGCACACTCAGCACGGATAGTGCGCACAACATGATTGCAGCGTCCAGGCAGCTCCCGTTCGAGCATATGCCTTGAGTTGCACAACGATCCATGATCACAGTGTCTCTACACCACACACACACACACACACACACACACACACACACACACACACACACACACACACACACACACACACACACACACACACCATTTGTATTGTATTATTGTATGAGAGAGGGTCCAGGTTGAATTGAGAATATTTGTCCTTGTTCAAATGATAATACACATTAGCATAAAGCATATTTGTCCACTCATATGTTGATAAGAGTGTTAAAAACTTAAAAAATATTCCTCTAAGGTACATTTAGAATAGATACAAAATTCTAATCGCAATTAATCGCGATTAACTATGGACAATCATGCGATTAATCGCGATTAAATATTTTAATCGACTGACAGCCCTAGTTAAAATATGTGCATATTTAATGAGATAATGCATATTTAAACATGCTATTTCAGAAAACTTGTAATACAAAAACAATTGCCTTATTGTAAGTAATTAACTGGAGACATTTCTAGCTGATACCTTTAAGTTAAAACAAATACCCTATTCACCTGGGGTGTCTCGCCTTAAACCACCTTGACTTTTTTTCTTTTTTTCACAGGAAGTGTGAAAGGGAGAGGAGCATTCCATTGCAGCACTAGGCTATCCTAAGTGGAAATGTAAGTTCTGCACGTTTTCTTCATGAATTTCCTCTGTTGCCATCAGGGCGTAGATATGCTCTACCTGCTCTTAAGACTAATTGCTTTTCAAAATCATTCATCCCCTCTGCACTCAAACTTATACATTCTTGATAGGTTTTTTAAAGGAATGGTCCACTCATTAGATAATTAATCAAAACTTCAGTATTTAGTGAAACGTTATGTTTAAACCATACCCTGAAGAAATCAGCGATATTCCCCGGTAAATAATGATTTTATAGCTCTTTTTTATCAAGACCTGTATATTCCGTCTGGCCGCCGCCATGTTTGCCATTTTCAGTAGTCACGTGATGGTCGTGACGTCATCCATGCATTCACTTTGTCAACACACGGAAACATGGTGGAGTATTTCAGTTCGGACTCGTCATCAGAGGAACAAGTTTTGACCAATGTGAAGAGATTGGATGGGGGAATTCAGCCATACATATCAGTATGACAATACGACACCCTCTGTCCTTAGTCCCTCACATCGTACAAGGAAAAACTTCCGAAGAACACCCACAGTTTAAAGGGAACATGGGAGAAACCTCAGGGAGAGCAACAGAGGAGGGATCCCTCTCCCAGGACAGTAATAGATGCCGTGTGTAAATTGAAAAGATAATACATTTGCAACATAGGTAGTCCAAATGTTTTGAAATGCATGTGTGTATAATGGGAAGATGATATAAGATACTATATGTATGCATGTAGTACCACCCTTGCTAGCGATTCCCTCTCTAGTTTAGCATACTCAGCTTCGTTGTCCCTGGCCATAGAATCACGATTTTATGGGGCCGGAAAAAACTGGGGTAAAATACACACTAGCCGGTACTACGCTATATGGAAAGGCCACCAAAAACTGTCCTGGCCTGGACGCTAAAGGACGTTAAAACGGGGCTAGCCGCTGCAATGGAAATGCGCTATAACATACCTTATTCTTACTCCGAGCACTACTTCTGCTCCTCCGTCGCTTCACACTTGCAGAGGGCGATTTCTCAACTAGCCGAACTGGTGTCCTGGTCGGTGATGACACCAGAAAGACCGATGGTACTGCATCTCCATTAAGTAATGGTTGTTCCATAAATCCCATGTTATGTTTTATCATACTCTCAGAGTAGTCGTCCGGAAATTTGAAATGTTCGCTGCATACATGAGCCTGTGAATCTCTCGGTTCGGGCCGGCCACATTTCGCTAGCCACTGCCTCCGAATGTACTTCTTACGCTTACCTTTTGGCAACAGATGGAACCGAGCATTCCGTGGATTGTTCCTATCAGAATTGTGGCAATATTTCGCGATACAGTGAGGCATATTTGAAGAGAGAAACTACAGTAAATAACATGGAGATCAACGCATGGTTTACGTCACGTCCGGAAAATGGCGGCGCTCACAGTGTTGATGTTATTTCGGTATATAATCAGTTTAAAATCACTGATAATGTCATCGGATTAAAAAAAAAAAGAGAGAGACTGTTTTATCGGATGATAATTATTTAAAAATGAGTGTCATGAGCATACCATTCCTTTAACTTGACTATTTATTGTGATGCTATGAAACTACTTATCGTGTAAATTGGAATGATCCACATCTCTGCCCCCGGGTGTATCTATCTGTGTGTTTTCTTCCTGTATGTTCCTCCCTGTACATGACATAAGCTGCTCACAACCAATTGCCCCTCGCAGGATTAATAAAGTTGTTGATTGATTGATTAGTTATTCAATGTTTTCTGATATAATTCAGGCCACTGACTCAGAGAAGGCGGCAGCTGTAAATGGAGTGGATGTTGGCGTACTGATCGTCACAGAGGAACGGGAGCCGGCAGCCCTACCAAAGAATATTGAGGATGTTGCTGTGATCCTGGAGGGGCGCATTGTTTTGCGCAAGCTGCGAGATGTACCAACCGGCTTTGTTGTGCTGATGGGCATACTTTACAGCCTCAACATTGATTACCCTAAGGGACTGAAATATACCTTTGAGGTCATTCAGAAGGTAATCATAGACATTGGGGGAGGCACCTGCTCTGCTCGGGCTTATGGACTGCGAAACAAATTCCTTCAGTACACAATATACTGTAGAGATGTGCTGAGAGATGTGTCTGGGTTCCACCTTAAGGTTCTTTAATGTGGTTATTTGATGTGCTGCACAACTCCAAGGCAGCCAGCAAGACTTGTTCCATTCCTTGTTCTGTTACAGCTAAACTGCGTTACAAAAGTTTTAACAATTTCCTTTTAAACAGGGTGCTGGATTTTCCCTCTGTTGTTAATTTTGGAATTATATGTTAGCTTGTTATTTTATGAAAGGATAATATATAGGCTAGGGATGCTCCGATCGATCGGTCACCGATCGAGATCGGCCGATACTCACTCTCTACCGATCGATCGGTGCTCTCTAAACATGCCGATCGCGAGAGCCGATCGCATGACGTAAAATACATGACACTTTTCTCTGTGTGCGGCAAACAAGCTCGCCAAAATGGCTTCACCTGGTCTGGCATTATTTTAAGGTGTCCGAAAAAGACAGTAAAATAGTGGTATGCAACGTGTGTGAAGCAGAAATCCTGCAGCTCCGCCCGCCGGACCGGTAAGTGCAGCGAAACACACACACAGGGAGAACCAGACCGCAGTTAATTTCCTCATATTCCAAATGAGAAATTACGGTAGCAAATCACCCGGTTCTTTACGACCAGAACTATTAACGGGATACAAACCGGAGGAACCAGGCATGGTGGGAGGTGGCAGAGACAGTGGGTGAAACTGGTAGGTTTTCGCCTGTTTGGGGAGTTTATATATATATATATATATATATTGCTCGCATAAAATCCCCGGGGTTTTTTGCTTTGTATGTCGGGGGGCGGGAGATTCATGTGATTGGTTGTTGTTCGCAAAAAAATCCCCAAGCTTTCAGACACGCCCAGCTCCAAGATTTTCAAGATTTTTGAAAAGCTGCTGTGTGGACATACCGTAAGAGTTAGACCTAACACACTTAGCTATTTTATCTACCTCTGGAACAAGCTAAACTAGTTATTATAAATATATGTATTCTTCATTGTCGGGTCACTCATTACTGGATCAATGAGCTGCATGAGATACTGACAGGCTGTCAGGAGAGGGAGAGAGGGGGGAGAGAGGAAAAGAGAGCGCTTCCGCTAATTTCTCCCGTGTTATTATCCAAAGTGAATGTAAACTTGAATAATGTAAATAATTTGAATGTAATAATTAAGTTGATTGTTGTTTGTGGAAGCTCCAGTGAATGAGCCCCATTAACTGAGTTTTAAACATCACTTTAAATGGAAGATTTAAAGTGATGTTAAATCTTCCATTTAGGCCCCGCCCACTCGATCGGTTCGGCGATCGGTATCGGCCGATAATGATTCCGGCAATCGGCGATCGACCCCGAAATTGGCGATCGGAGCATCCCTAATAATATATAATATATCTGTCAAGTATAGAGTGCCCACAGTGACGCGTCCTAAACGCGGAAGTAAGCTGCGCATGGGTTCCTTCGATAAAAACCAATGCAATTTCTCCATAGGATTTTGGAAAATAGCTGGAAATAAGGTCTGTGGTTGACACACATTTAATTTAAGAGACAGATCACGTTTTGTTCAGCCGGATAATATCACATGTCTACTCTACTTTTCTAATTTTCGAATCATAAATCTAATCGATAGATTTATGATCGATAGATTTATAGATCCTATGGAGAAATTGCATTGGTTTTTGTCGAAGGAACCGGAAGGAGTTTACTTCCGGGTTTTAGGACTGTGGCACTCTATAGCAACATGTTTATACAGATTCTGTTAAAGGCACAACTTTTCATTGTTTATCCATGTAAATATTACAATACAATATCTGTTTGCGGAACTGTAGCATGTTTCTAAGTTTGGCTTGTTTACGGTTGGATAGATGTTTGAAAGAAAGGTGTTGCCTTTAAACATATATTACTCGAGTCATAGTTCGATGTACTATTAATAATGTGCTGCTTATGTTCCGCCTTGAGCTACTGCAAGGTTACTACGTACATTATGAATAAATGTATGTTTTTGATTGTTAATTGTTTCAGAAATTCACTTCACCGGTTTGAAAATGTTGGATTCGTTAGCCACAGCAATTGTTAATTCAAAAAAGTTGTCTGAATTTAAGATTGCTCGACCAGACAACTTTCTATGTTCACTGAACATAAAGTCAGGTTTAAACAACTTTAATAACTTTGTTGGTACTGCTAAAAATAATAAGTTGATGAGACTTAGGGTAGTTAGTTCATTCAGTGTTTCATTGACTATACAGTTTGTCAATTGAACTAATTATTCTAAGTTTGAGACACTTAAGGGTGAGTTGAGAGAATTTGAGAAAAGTTGTTGATGCAACAAAAATATTTGTTAATTTGACTACAAAAAAGAAGTTCACCGAATGGTTTACTTGCTTTATTCAGAGTCCTGTGAACTTGGTTTTTTAAGTTGGAGAAGCGTAATTGAGAGTTTAAATTACTTGATATCCTTTCCTGGCTAAACTTAATTGTAAGTTGAAATTACTTGAGATACTTTCCTGGCCCTAATCAATATTTTAAGGCAACAGGGTTACAAATTATTTTAAGTTGAGTCAACTTGTATTTTTTTACAGTGTGGTGGATATAGAGTTGGGGGGGGGGGGGGTTGAGATGCACAGGCTGCAGCAGAGACGCTGCACACAGCTGGGACACAAACCACCAAATACAAAAGCATAATTCAGATCCAGTCGTCATGACTCCACTCCGGAGGGATTCCCCGATCATTTCTTACAGTTTCTCATTAAGGGGGTGTCTCCTGTCCCCGGTACAAACACACTGCCTGAGGAAGGCTATGTGTATTTATTTTGTCATGCCTTTTTCGGACCACTTATTTATTTATTTTGGTGTCGATCCGACCTCCATGCTGCTACTCTGGTTCAAACTGCATCCACCAAACAATATGATTTATCTCGACCTCCCCAAAATAACCAAAATCTGACACGGTGTGAGATGTCTTTTTTAGCTGTTCTGTCGTCATTTCCTGCGATCTTCTTCATAAAGTCAGTCAGAATGAATGAATGAATGGGCGTTTCTTTGACTATTTATAGGCAAATATGGGCGTTACGTGAAGCCCGCACAAGCTGCACCGTATTTCGAGTCGATTGTGATCTATAAAGGGAAACCGGCGTAGGAAGTGCCGTACGCACTTTCCTCGCCGGTAATGTTTGGTGAATCGGAAAATGTCGGAACATTTCTGTACCTATCTTTTGGATTTCTAATACCTAAGCAACCTTCCCACGTGAATCCTACGGCCCCAGGGACCTCATTTATAACGCCTTGCTTGCAGCTTTTGCGGGTCACAATATCAAGATTATACAATATGCAGCTTTGCCTCACGTCCTGTTTTGTCTCTCCATCTGATGTATGCCACTTACATAGCTCTTCAATGAATGAAGGCATATATTTTCATTAAAATATATTCATGAATGAATGCAAAAGTAGCCTACTATAATATTCCTTACACAGCATATATAAATTGTCACTCTGATTTGAATGTTTTTTTCTTCTGTTTTGGTACTCCGCATTGTTAAATTGCATGCTGACAGACTAGGGAGAAAGGGTGTACACACAAACACAAGAGTGCCTTTGCTGGTAGCAATTGTGCGCACTAGCAAAGATTAACCCTTACATTTTGCTTTCATTTGCACTTCAAAGCCAGATCCGTGCACAAGTCTTAACCCCACCCGGCAGAACTCTCCACTTTAGATTTCCATTTTGTATCATCTAATTTTCCCTTTGACTCGCCACTGTTATCTTTCTGGTCTTGCTCCCTATTAAGAGCCACGCCTCTGTCTTTCTCCTGTGCTCTGAACATAGTGCATACTGTACATTCAAAATAAATATTAAAGGGGTTGCTTAGGTGTGCCGGAGGAGAAGCACTGTCATGAGAGTGCTTGACTAGTAGTAGGTCCAGGGGTTAATGTTAAATGTGAGATAAATGGGACAAAAGAAAAAAGAGACCATAAAATACAGACTGATTGAAATATTAAAGCCCTTTGAAATGCATTATCTACAATGACAGCATGCTTTGTGAAGAACAAAAACAAATATAAAAGGCTGACACTGACAGTGGTTTGTGTGTGTGAGAGAGAGAAGGGGGTGTGTAGTGGAGAGGATGCATGTGTGTACAGGGAAGAGATTTTAGTGGAGAGGGAGAGCAGAGCAACAGAGACTGGGGGAGACAGTGGTAGCTGCAGGCAGAGAGTGAGAAGGAAAGGGAGAGGAAGAGAGATAGAGAAAGAGAGAGGAGGAGAGGGAGAGAGAGTAGAGCGTGTGAGAGAGAGGAGGAGAGACCAGCAGCACAAGGCAGCCGCTCGTCTGTCTCTATCTGTCGTCTCTTGGATCTCCCTTAACACAGCTGCTTCTGACTAACAGTGTCCTCTCGCTCACTGACTGAGTGTGAGGGAGTGCCTGAGAGCGAGAACACCAGAGTTTACCAGTGGCTACGCACAAGTCTGTGTTCAACTGTTCTAGTTATGGTGTTACCACACATGGTGGAAGGTTTGACGATTTTTGATCAGGACGAGACTCAACACCAATGATCCCTAGTCAGCATACCCTCTCATTAAGGTAAGCAGATTTGACTTTCTCTTTACTGTCTTCAGTGTGGTCCTTACTCAAAATAATTTTATTCTAAGAGGATAATTTACTCTAACCCAAATGAGAGTTTTATTATATAAGCAGGCTGTTAATTTAGAATAACAAGCTTGAAACTGAAGTCCAGACTTGCGGTGATTTGTCGGTGACTTTGGTTTCACTGTTTATTGTTGCTCTGACCGGCTTTGTGTGTACAAACGTCAAAATGGCTTTATCGAGGGCTGACCTCTATGCTATTTTATCCCGGCTCTAGAGAAAATGTGATAATTGTAATTATCAAAGGTAGAGGGCTGATTGTTTTCCTGTGACTTAACCGGACTGCTTTGTTAAGTTTTTAATAGTCTACATACTTTAACCTCTATTACGCACACATTAGCTGAGGGTTAACAGAAATATGTGTACAGTACAGTATATTAAATGAAAGTGTCTTGGAATTTGTCATGTGGATTGGGTTATCCATGACATAACAGTCCTCTTACTGTACATCAATAAAAGAAAACAAACTACCTTTGTTTATGTTTATAACTTCGCATAGATGAAGTGGTAAGAGTCAAACGTTTAGTTTAGTTCATTTCAATAGTTTTCAACGTATACAATTTAAACATACAAAATTATAAAAATAAGTTTTTAAATGCTTTCTTTCTAGCTTTTTACATGGATTAATTGTACATTTCTCATTAAATGTATACACTAATAAGGAAAGAAACTAACAAAATAAAGTATATGTGGATTAAACAGACCTTAAAAATCCCAGATAATTTCTTTATACACGAGCGCTCCGTTTATTTAATTATCTTGTTTGTGTATTCTACAATTTGATTTCCTTCTCAAAGTTAAACCACTTCTTTGACTTTTATACATCTTTGTGATTAATCCTAGGAAGTGGTTTTCAAACATATATAAACAACGTTATTAACAGGAAACAAAGTGGATCCCAATCACACATACAACAAGCTCAGGCCTGTCACTCCTGCGCTGGGGGAGGTTTCAATGAAAGTGTTTGTTATTGACTCGAGACAAAGTGATAATCAAATATCTCTCTCGGCTACTTATCCAGAGATTTTTTTTTTTTTAGTATTTTCATTGCATTTGTAACCAAGCACCTTTCACAAAAGCATATAGCTTCCTAATGGGTCATTACCATAGACTGTATATATAAATGGACGTAGGGTCCGTGACGTCACCCATAGGATTCTGCAGAGTTGCCGTGAAGCCCTTAGTAGGCGGAGTCGGACACTAACGGCTCGACAGTGACTTCAGTCTGGCCGTGTCTCAATTCAGGGGCTGCACCCTTCGGAGTGCGCAGCCTACGCGGTCCACGGAGGACCCAGCCCACGTAGACCGGGTTGGCTGGACCGAGCGGCCTACAAAATGAGACGGTCTAGCCTACGGAGCGCTTCGTATTTACGTCACGTGATACGCGCTTTTCTGTTGCGCTGCTCCAGCAGCTTGCTAG
The DNA here is from genome assembly GCF_902827115.2 of Pseudochaenichthys georgianus. Classification (NCBI taxonomy): domain Eukaryota; kingdom Metazoa; phylum Chordata; class Actinopteri; order Perciformes; family Channichthyidae; genus Pseudochaenichthys; species Pseudochaenichthys georgianus. The sequence goes on from NC_047509.1 coordinate 15,978,910, forward strand.
CAAATTATCTTACAAGCTAACTCAGCTGAAAAGGATCCAGAAACTTTACTTTTTACATTTTTTGGAGATCACCGTCGGCGATGAATTAGAGGACCATGGCCAGGTAAATAAGATGAAGCTGTTCCTTTAGCCCCCAGTAATGTTACATTCGTAAGTTAACAAGTAAATTATATATAGCTGATGTAATTTAATCATATTATTTCATATTTAAAATAAGTCTTAATTTTTCTGTACTAATAAAACAATGTTTTTTAAATGAACAAAAGCATGTTGTATAGATTGATTGTCAACAATAGTAGTGTTCTAATCTTAATAGCTGTGATTATAAACAGCCTGTCCTCCTACAAAAAACGACCATATAGGTCGATTGTTCAGCAGCTAAATACAACCCAGAGTCACGTTTTAATGTGTAGCACCTCTAGTGGTCGTGTAAGAAACAACATGCTCCTGTCGATTGCAAATGCTCCGGAGGGTCGTTTATTCACAAATAACCCTCTCTGGAAAATCCTAAATTGTGGAATAGTTTGGCCATTAAAATGCTTTTTTATTAGATTTCTAGCGAGAAGTGTATATTGTACTTTTATAATCTACGTCCAGTGGATGTGTAGGATCTACAGTTTGATAGATATACGAAGATGATTTGAGGTCTCACCAGGAGAACGTGTACTGTATATGGGGCAACTTCCATGTAAAGTTAGCGTGGGTGAAAACAGTATTTCCGGTCTCGAGGTTTTCATAATAAAACCGGAAGTATTCCCCACACTGTCAAATGATTACACAGTGATATCTCCATTACTCATCCACTAAAAAACATCAGTTTATCCTTGTTAATTACACAATATTGATTGGTTTAAATTGTGTACAATGCTTTTGTGTTTTTAACCTTCGATTCGGAGAAACAAATAGTTTTTTTCGGAGTTTAGACACTACAGAGTTTCCGAAGACACTACACTACCCAGAATCCCCAGCTATCGTTTGGGACTACAACATCCGCCTTGCTTTACAAACCCCGTGATTAGCCCTCAAGCTCTGTGATTGGATATTGGAGTGGCAGTGCGACAAGGTTACGCTGTCAAACAGCTCTTTGAAATGGAATGGAACCACGCCAGACTATCCAAAACTGGACTTGGACGGGTCCAGCCCGGCCCTCCGCCCCCAGAATTACACTTGCTGGCTATTGTGTGTTTCGCAACATGTTCTATGGCACGTTCCTTCTACTGGGAAATGTAGTTTTAAAAGACGTTTTCGTATTTCCCACAATTAGAAGTTGCCAGTATTAAACTGTATACATCCCTGGAGGTTTAGGGGATACGAAACACATTGGTGTTATCAAATTTAAAACATATAATTAATACATGGGTGAAAATTGCTTGTGTCCATAATGGGCAGCATTAATACCACATGACAGCTAAGGTCAGAAGAGCTTTATTTAACAGCTGGTCTTATGTCTGTGACCCCTCCTGTTGTTAATTGATAAGCCTGAAACATGCACTTGTCAAGGTTCAGATGCACATTTAGCAAATATGGCAGTAGCCATCGATCATCTTAAGTTAAGATACTTTATTGATCCCAAGTTGGGAAATGTTTTTGTTGCAGCAGCATGTACTACTTTGTTCTACTCCACTACAATTCAGAGGTTAACCTGGTATTTTTACTCTACTACATTTATTTTTGTTACTTTGCAGATTCTGATTAATGATGTGAAATATAAACAACCCTTAAATCAGACTTTAGTTACACCTGAGTAAAATTCAGCCTTATCAGTTTGTCTGTTTTGCACATCCTCCTGTTAATATCTTTGGACGTCCTGCACTAAACTGTTTTATTGTAGAGATCACTACAGTATCTTCTTGATATTTTCCATTCTATATTTCTATCATTGACCCCTATTTTGTATGTAGGCTACTCTTAATATTTAAATGTGTTCATCAAATATAACTTATTCAACAACTAAATTCAATAACGTGCGGTTTAGACCAATGGTCTAGTTAATAAAACATAATAATATCGTACATAATATGACTATAAACTTTATTGTGAAATTAAAACAGAACGTTAAAGGAAAATACAGTTTCAGTCTCTCGATGTGAAGCTTATGCATTGCACCATGAACTTGTATAGACCTGTAACAGTCAACTGCATGAGGAGTTGGAAAGGTAGTTCAGAAAATCAGTAATATCTTTAAAAACTACAAAAAAGTCCCTTTCTATCAGCTGTGCACCGTTATGGTGTAAATACAGACTATCTACTAATTGTATCAAATATAAAAGTCAGCCGAATTAGTGTTGATACTGCAAGGAGACGTATTGTGTGAAAAGAAATGGAAGATGTTGTTTAATTGTTGATATATTTATGGTCCATGTCACGTATTCAGTTTTGGCGGCATCTCTTCCAGTTTGTCAAAAGGTCTTCTGATCAGGGCTCTATAAATACATATCTAGGGCAGATATGTAATATTTAATGCAGCCGAACCGTGTATTGCAATGCCGTTATGTGATGACTTTCAAAGAGAAAACCAAGAACACTCGGAATAAAGTATTATTATTATTATTTTAATGTTTTCCGATTTCATATCACATAAACACCATATCCAGACGTGCATTGCGGCGTGATTTTAGCCTATCAAAACCTCTGAAAACAGAAATGTGTCTCTCAGAATCGAAAGAGAAAAACCTATGGGTAAAACACAAAAGCATTGTACACAATTTAAACCAATTAATGTCGTATAATTAACTAGGATAAACTGATGTTTTTTAGTGGATGAGTAGTGCAGATATCACTGTTAAATCATTTGATCATTGGTTTTATTATGAAAACGGCGAGACCGGAAATACTGTTTTCAACCCGTAACTTTACATGGAAGCTTGCCGCATATACACGTTCTCCTGACGAAACCTCAAATCATCTTCGTAATATCTATCAAACTATAGATCCTACATATCGACTGGACGTGGATTCTAAAAGTACAATATATACTTCTCGCTAGAAATCTAATCATAAAGCGTTTTAATGGCCAAACTATCCTACCATTTAGGATTTTACAGAGAGGGTTATTTGTGAATAAACAACCCTCTGTAACGTTTGCATTGAACGGGAGCACCAGAGGCCGACAATTTTAAAACGTAATTATAGGTCGTATTAAGCGCTTGAACAAACGACATATTTGGTCGTAATAAGGGCTTAAACAATCGACCCATTTGGTCGTATGAGTTGGAGGACTTGTTGGTTTATATTCTCCTTCTTCCCCTAAACCTGCCCAGATGATGTCCCACTGACCCCAGGTCAGCACCTCCAGGTCCAGCAGCACCGTGCCCCCCGCTCTGCTGAAACACACAATTAAACATTTTCTATGACCTATTTCTTGTATTAATAAAATTAAACTGAAGACAATTTAATGACCTAGAGATACCCTATTATTCCACTGCTTATGTACACATGCAAATAATCTTTAAAACCTCAGTAAATGAAATGAACAATGTGTTTAACAATTACAATTTAATATTGTATTTTCATCTTATCACAAAGTAGAGGTAAGAATATATCCATCCTCTCTCTGCAGCTTAATGTCTTCTATTATTATAACTTTCATCATTGAGACAGAGGAAATCAATCATGTTATTTAACATCACCAGCAGTAACACAAATATCAGCAGAAGTCTGTTTATGGAGTTGTTTATTTGTATTGTATGTGCAGCAAGTATATAGAAGCAGCTGTTTGGGGAATCAGACAGACTCAAGCTATAATCGTTAGATATCTATTAAAAGAAAGGACACATACAAAATCAAATTCTGAAAGTAAGACACAAGTCTGTAGGACGGCAGTAAGCAGAGGTCTGGGTGGAGGATGCTCCTGATCGCCGCTTTGCTTTCTCCAGCACCACGGGGGGTCCAGGTGGATGGAGCTCTGTCCTGATGATCCGCTGGGGTTAGGGGTCCTTCTCCAGCACCTCGGGGGTCCAGGTGGATGGAGCTCTGTCCTGATGATCCGCTGTGCACTTTTCAGATTAGGGGTCCTTTTCCAGCAGATCCATTTCTCCAGAATTTTCCTAATTACAGAGAAAAACAAGAGAAAAATAAAAAAGTGAATTAATCATATTACACACAGGGTTGCAGAAGTATTATTGCAAAATGTAACTCTCAGCATTTCAGACAAACAATCCCTAAAGGATCATTTAAAATGATGTACTGTTCTGGTTTTTTAAAAACTAAAGAGATGAAATGACAGTCACACGTGCATCCCTTTGACAGCACAAACTAACATCAAGCTAAAGGCTGCTGTCTATTTGTGATTGTCTTATTATGGGATCAGGATAAATTAAATACACTTTAACCTAAATAAAAGATGATCAAATCTGGTGGAAATATTGAAAATAGGCTTTTTTTTTGCCGTACCTCAAAGCAGCATGAGCTGAATAAAAAGGTTGTAATGTTGTCCTAAAGTTTAATAAACAGTACAAAATTGACAAGGCCCGGAAGTTTGTTAACAGTGTTATGGCTACTTTTGTTCATAGCCTAAATGGTGCCATTGTTGACATAACAGTCCTGGGCTGTTTTTGCGAGATGGAGTTCATTTCACCCCTTGGGGAAATTATATTTTTTTAAAGTCACTAGCCAATTGCCTGAAAGACCACCTCCAAAGACTGTGAACTGCGAAAATGTCAGTATCACTGTTTTTGGATTTGGCTTTTAGAGTATGTATTCTAAGGCCCTTGCTAAGCCCAGACTGTCATGGCTAATGTTGAGTTAGATATTACATCTGTAGCCACAACACTGTTAACATGGCTGCTCTTCCTCTTGCCCACATCCCACCCCCCCTCTTCCCCCAATGGACTCTGCAGCTCTCCAGGCCCATGCTGGGCATGGCTGTCTGTCAAACCTTTTATTTTGTATTTGTTATGATGTTTTTTGTTATTTTATTTGTTAAAATAATTATGTATTTATGTAAATACTGAAAATAAATTACATTCATATTTTCACTTCTTTTGTCTACTGCTTACTGAAAATGTTAGCTATCACATCCAAATGGGACTATCAAATGAAAGGATAAGATTACCATACAATACAGAAAACATTACACATTAAGGCTCAAATCTTTTCCCAAGCCGTAGCAGTCTGAAAAGAGTCCCAAGTTTAAAAACACAAAATCTTGACAATGAATACTACGCTGTCATTTATCAGTGACAATGCAAACAACAGGAAGGTCTCCCCTAGTCCCATGTACGTTGGCATCAATGTCATAAGCATACCATAGAATGTAATTACGAAGTGCAATACCCACAATCCCTACAGGGTCGTAACGTCACAGAAGATAATACCTTTTCGAGAGTTTCTAAATTGTTCAGTATGCAGATAAATATTTGTTTTACAATAGAAACATTTTTCTCCATACATTTTCCCACATGTTGTGAGCATCAACTTTAAATCTTTTGTCAACAAATAAAAAACATCTTAATTTCCTTTAGGACAACATTTTGTTTATAACACCACTACATTAACAATAAGCATAGGAACATGATAACTGTCAACATTTAAGATTGTGCTTTTACTCTTTATTTAATCAGATCTATTTACAAGTAAAGGAGTTTTTATGTATAAATGATATCCTGTCTAAACATCAGTCAGGATTCAGAAAGAAACACAGCACCATCACTGCCACAATGAAAGTGGTAAATGACATTACTACTATTTTAGATAATAAGCAGAGTTGTGCAGCTCTGTTTATTGACCTTTCCAAAGCATTTGACACCGTTGATCATCGCATTTTAAAGCAGAGGCTACTCAGTATTGGCATATCCAGCCTTGCAGTGGGGTGGTTTGTGAACTACCTCTCTGAAAGGTCCCAATGTGTTCATTTTGATGGACTGTCTTCTGAATGGTTAAACATTTCTAATGGTGTACCACAAGGTTCTGTTTTAGGACCACTTTTATTCTCCATATATATTAATAGTGTAGGTGATAATGTGGATGAAGCTACTTTACATGTGTATGCGGATGATACTGTGATGTACTGTGCAGGTCCCTCCATTCAGGCTGTTGTTAACTTACAAGCTGTTTTTAACACTATTCAGACTCAGCTCTCTGAATTAAAGCTTCTTTTAAATGTGGATAAAACCAAGGTAATGCTCTTTTCAAAAGCTAAAAAGACACCAGAGCCTGTTTTAGATATTGTAACTACGCAAGGAACAAAACTTGAAGTTGTTGCCTGTTACAAATACCTTGGTATCTGGCTTGATGATTGTCTCTCTTTTAAACTTCATGTCAATAACCTGCTTAAAAAACTGAGGGTTAGGCTAGGTTTCTTTTTCAGAAACAAGTCCTGTTTCTCGCTTGAGGCCAGGAAAAGGCTAGTCACTGTGACCTTTTTACCTGTGCTGGACTATGGGGATTTGTTGTATATGAATGCACCTGCCAATTACCTGAGCAAATTGGATGCTGCGTATCACAGTGCTCTGAGATTTGTCACAAATTGTAAAGCGCTTACACATCACTGTACACTGTATACCAAGGCAGGTTTACCATCACTCTCTGTACGGAGGCTCAGTCATTGGTACACGTTTATCTATAAAGCTTTGTTGGGTAAACTCCCATATTATATCTGCTCTCTGATCACACAGAGAGTTGCAAGCAGCTATTGTCTGAGGTCACATGATGTAGTCTTGTTAGATGTGCCAAGAGCAATGACTGTCTTCGGTAAGACAGCTTTTATGTGCGCAGCTCCACTTGCTTGGAACAATCTTCAGCAAGAATTGAAACTGAGCAATCTCATTCCTCTGCATGTTTTTAAAGCTAGGCTAAATGAAATGCTTGCTGATACAATGGGCACTTGTAAATGTCTATAACTATGTATCCTGTAAATATAATGTATAATGTCCTTTATTGTTTTATGTTTCATGTGGAACCTATATGCTGCAGGTCTCCCTTGAAAAAGAGATCTATGATCTCAATGGGACCAATCTGGATAAATAAAGAGAAGACATTGAAAATGTGATAAAGCCACATTGAAAGTTACATCTTGCATTTTATGAAAAGTAAAGGTTTCGAATCATTGTATGACTTAAGTCCACTAGAAAATAAATTAAAGATGTGCAACAACTGTATCAGTAATTAAAATGATATAACTTATGTACAGGGTTGGGAGGGCTACTTGCCAAAAACACAACCAGTAACTTAATGTGATTATCAAGATATAAAAGTAATGTAACCTGATAACTTTATTTTTCTTTTGGATTACCTCAATATCAAATGCAATGCAAATAAACACAGGAGAGAATAAATATTAATATGATTTTTTTACTTAAAATGTATAATATAATACCATAAAGCAGATTCAGGCAGTAGGTGTATAGATTCACAATTAGTATTAGTATTAGTATTAGCCTACAGAACAGTACCGCTTCCAGAGAAGCGATACAATTTGATCATTTTACATATATATGCTCTTTTTAGGTTTGAATAAGATTGTAATCCTGAGTTTCCCTATTATTAAAAAAAGTAAAACTAATCCGATTACATCTTTTCCTATGTAACTAAGGATTACACTTTCATTTTTTTCTATACGATCTTGATGTAATCCATTACTATCTAAGCCAATACAAGTCATAACTTTTGGAAAATTGTCTCAAGTTATAAATGATGCCTTCAATTTCTTTCACGTGGAGAAGACATCCCATTGGCCGAGGCGTTGCAACTTCCCTCAAGCGTCCTACATGAAAGAAAGATCACATGTTAGAAATGTGTGCACAAACTATTCAGTATGACCCGTCTTAGTTTAAAGCCCAAGTGTAAGAGTGAACAGAGGCGGAGTCTGCCTGTTTTCCAATGTGTTTTGTTTGTTGGCTGCTGCAACCCAAACCAACATCCTCCTCACAAGCATTGACTGTTGGAATGTCATTACGCTCCACATGTGGAACAACAAAGGCTTCTTCAGGTGTGCCTTGTATCATAATGATATTGCTCTGATCAGCAGCAAGACTGTTTTCACCACTACCATGGTCGACATCTGCAACCTCCTCATTGCTATTAACAGTCGAACTAGGAGTGGCATTTACCTCGTCATTGCTACTCACCCTGCTTTTCCTTCTAGGCTGTTGTTCTTTGCCATTGGTGAAATAGAAAATGGTGGGCACTGCATCTCCTTCCCTAATAAAAATAATAAACAAAAACACATAAAATAACTTTTTGAGGTCTGTAGATATTCAACTTTGTTGTTTTAAATGTAAGAGTGCATTATAAAAGACAATAGAGGGCCAACATGTTAACTATGCAGTTAATCTATTCAACAATTACGTGTTTCCAAGATTCAGATTCAAAGGATTTATGTCATAGCACATAGGCTACAGTGTAGGCATGGCAATGCAAATCATCTGTCCCGAGCTCCTCCAACAATGCAACATAGTTATATAAGACATAAAACAATAAAATAAATTCAAAATTAAATTAAGAATAATAAATTATGCAGGCAGAAATCTATATACACGTAAATATAATAAGACATATGCAAGAACAGAATGTAAAGATAAATATTGTATAGTAAAATTAAATTAAATATTTTTTTTTACAGTGATAGCTGTTAAGATAAATAAGTTATAAGATGAAAACAGATGAATGAATGTTGCTATTAAACTAATGTAAAAAAGGGTAATATAATTCATCTGTTTTTAACATAGAGTGTGTGGGGGAAATGGCAATTCTCTATCTATGATAAAGAGGCTTTGCATAAATTGAAGAGAAATGTGATGGTTTGATTTCTATGTTTCTTTACTTAACTGGCAAAATCTTAATTTGGCTTTTAATCAAAAGAACATTATTCATCACTGATGTGCAAGCTGTGCCGTAACAATTATTTAGCATTGTATGATGTATAACATGTATTTAATTAGTAACAACAATTTACACTCACAAATGGAACCAAGTTATTTTTATTTTTTTTAAAGGATCTGTACCCATGAGTCCGTGCTGAAGGGATGACTCTCAAAGTGTTCACTGCACAGGCGAGAAGAAACGTTGGGGGTCCATTTATTCCTCCGGATGTTCAGCACCCACTGGTCCAGCCTGTCTGGACCACCTAAAGGAAACCTTTATTCAAAAATACATGAAAACCGACACAAAGATAACAGGAGGCTTAATGGCATATTCACTTAATAACGCATGAACAACTTTTACAAATATTTCTATATAGTCTGTGTTGGTAAATGTAATCTAGGTTGCACATTTCCTGCTGAAATACATGCATGGGCCTACTGCGTGGCACTTTGGTTTTGATAAAACAGTGTAGTTCCACTATATAAACGTTACATTCATAATCAAACGAGATAATATGCAAGATAAATAGCTATTTGTTGTTATTCTTAATGCTTGTCATTCACACGTTAAGAAAATAAAATAAGTACCGATACATAGCAGAACAATTGTGGCGATGTTCAGCTTAATAAGCCTTGTTCAACATCATTTCTTTAGCTAATACTATAGCGGGCTGCAGGCGAACCAAGTCCACGTTTCGCTGCATTCCTTGATCTCCAGTTATAACGCCAGGCTCCGCTGCTGGCCGAAGCTAACGGAGCCGCAAAGGGCTAGCTACGGCTCCGGTTAGCTTCGGCGGCGGACTCCAGCGGCCACCACTGGGATAATTGGGTCCCCTTTTAACATTTGCTCCCATTTAGCATTATGGGCCATAGACTATAAAAGTCTTACCCAAGGCTGAATCATAAACTAAACTGTATATATATATATATACACATGTATAAAGGGTTACGTCCTTAGCTGGCTAATAAGCTACATAACAAGCTAAGCTAACAAGCACACAAACACCTGCTAACGGGGTTAACATGTATAATATTATCATTTTACTCACCGAAAAAAGCTGAGAGTAGACTTCTTGGAAGTTCTGTTAGTACATTCAAGCGCACAGCACGACATCTTAATTGTCTGGTATATCACCACGAACACGGCTAAAGCTAAAGGTTCAAGTACAGTACTATGACTAACTAACGTTGTAGCCTCTATGGTTGTAGCCTAGCAGAGTGGACAAGTTGCTGTTAGCTGACAGTGAGGCATGTACGTGTCCATCAACGTGACCACGCCCTAATTAATGCAAAAACTTTAAGACCTAATATAAATAAAAGGGTCGTGTTAGAAAACAATTTACTCACAGATCCATAATCATGAAGGTGGAATCTAACTATATCGATAATAAAAATGTATGGAGCCAGGGATAGAAACATGTTTTTTTCTGCTGTAAAGTTGGGCATTTTAACATGGGGGTCTATGGAAATTGCTCCTTTCTGCAGCCATCGCCTATCGGCCAATATATGAACTGCAGTGTGTGGCACTTCCGTATTGGCTTCCCGGCTCTTCCCCAGTGTTTGCCGCTTGGTCATTACCCATCAAGCTAATAATCAACACAATGAATCTGTTTTTCGAAGAATTTTAGTGATTTATTCACTCTAAATGTAATTATTTGATTCTGGAAATGTATTTATTTGATAACTGAATTTCTTGCTCGACTGAATAGATTTGATTTATGTAATTGATTCTGCTTAATGGTGAACTGCTGCAGCATGTTGTGTCTTAGTGCAGAATACACATAATCCAATTGAATTGCCTTCAAGGGTTTTTTGTTGTTTTATTCAACACATCATTATACAAGGTATACTTAGTGTTCAGTTTGGTACAAACACGGAACATTCAGACTGACAACAGAAACCACTTGTGTGATGGCAAAGTAAAGAGCTACAGCATGAACAATTTGACCTGCCTGACATCCGCCTTCCACAAGGAGATGAGATTATTAGGAGAGGATATACAGTATGTACCCTTTTTTGGTAAAGTCCAAGACATCCAAACATCCGTTGCTGCTGATATTATACACTGGCCCTGCAAGCCTTGATATTAAGGAGCAGCCCACATCCAGTATCATCAGACACAATTAGCTTTGTCAAGCCCTGATGCCAGCTTTTCTGGAGGAAGTCTGTAAGGCTCGCACTTACATTTATAGTGGATTCACATGATGCTCAGGAAGACACAAGAACCCTTTTATGTAGTGGATGTACATCATTTTTCCTGGATTGTGCCTTGTGTGTTTGCAGTCAAATTTAAAAAGACAATGGGAACATAGATAGTGGATGTCATGTAAGAGAGGTCGTTGCAAAGGAGATCGTTTGTATGATTTGTACAATTTCTAGCCCAGGACACCCCATCACCGGGTTCAACACATACACATATATTTAGTGCAGAAATGATAAAATAATCGATAAATCGAAATTGCCATATATTTGCAGAATCCAGTATCTCATGAGGATTATATGCAGTCGATCAACAGAACATTTATCAGCAACTGTTATTCAATTGAATAATCTCTCAAGTCATTTTACAAGCAGGACTGCCTGATATTTCCTCACAGCTCTTCATACTGTATGTGTGGATGTTTTTTGTTGTTTTATATCTTTTTAATATTTTGCAGTATGGATTATACACTGTTGATTGTACAAAAAAAGACGATTTAATTAATTATCTGTCATCTATCTGGGGAAACACTGATCTGGGCTTTTCCTGGCAAACTAGTCATTAATTATTAAATTATAAATGTCAGATTAATTGACAATAAAAGCAAGGAGTGTTGGCGCTTTTCATACAGTATTATGCAATCATGCATCGGTATGTGGCGTATGTTTGGTGCAGCTGTAATGCCAGCCTGTCTCCCCTTAGTGTCACTTGATACTCTGATGTGGTGGTGATAAAACCCAGTAAGAAGGTGTTTTTGTAAGTAGCTGTTAGCTACTCAGTGTTGCGGCAATTGCACTGCAGCAATTTGCAGTGACGTGCCAGTGGAGGTGAATCCACAATTATCAGGTTCATGGAACAGATGAAGGAACACTCCAATGTAGCTTTGAGCAAGGAAGGTGATGTTTTATAAGACGTGTGTGTGTGTGTGTGTGTGTGTGTGTGTGTGTGTGTGTGTGTGTGTGTGTGTGTGTGTGTGTGTGTGTGTGTGTGTGTGTGTGTGTGTGTGTGTGTGTGTGTGTGTGTGCGTGTGTGCGTGCGTGCGTGCTATTGCTCTGTGACGGTTACATCATGTGTGTGACATGCTGTTCCAGATATTACCCTGGTTCCTGCCTTTGCTAATCGAGAATGTTTTCCGTCATATGTACTTGAAAAGGCGGTTAAAGAGTGTTGTGTTGTAGAAACACATTCATTTAAAATACTACTACATTTGTATTATTATAGGATTATTAAATTCTTGAATTACACATTCCCCCTGATTTGTTTTCCTTCGTGTGAGTGTGTAGTGATCACGGGTGCCTTAATTTACTTTGTTGGGATCCCTCTCACCCCTCATCACCTCCATCCCTGAATTAAGATTTCCCCCCCTTTATTTTCAGTGTGTATAATGATCTTATGGTGTTTTTAATGATATTTTAATGCCAGAAATAAAACATTTGATACATTGGAACCACGTCTCCTGCCCCTCAGTATCACGAACCTGAGTGCCTTGTTGGTACTTGGAATAATTATTTCCTTGGGTGCAATTCCCAAGGTGGCGTTGTCTGGCTTTTAGTTGAATAGGATTGCCAACAAACACCCCCCACGTGCCGCCACAAAGTTACACATTCTCAGAAGAGGCCTCCTTGTTCTCATAATTGCACACAGACATGAATGGCAGAGGTCACTGACATAGTGTGTAGGAGTGCACAATTAATTAACCTTCATTAAAGTTTCAGTGTGGGCAGAAAGCCATAAATACACCTGTTACCTTCACAGACAACATATTTTATAATACCATCCAACGAAGGTCATTGTTTGGTTTATTTATCAAACAAACCATCCCCCAAATTGTCAATCTGGTTTATGTTCTGGTTCATTCACTTGAATTGACATATCAACCATCTGATCTCCATCCTTTCCAGCTTTCTATAGGAAAACTGAAAAGGTAAATGAAGAATACTGAATGTTTCTAAAGATGGAAAAACTGTAAAATGCAATTGTATTCAACCAAATACTTATTTGATGTACTCGAATGATAGAATGTGCCTCCATTTTGTCATAATGCAAACTTTGGATGACGTGATCCGTGAATAAGCACTTTCGAAGACTGAAATGACGCCTCAAAATACAACACAAGCCCAAAGAGGAAGATTGTGGCACTCTTAATAGGGTTAGAAACAAAAAGTTCTCCATTCAAACAGAATTGCAGAGTTTGGGACCCTAACTGTGTGCATGTGTGTGTCTGTGTGTTTCTGCATACATGTGATGGAGAGTATAGAGCTGTAAGAAGTTCAGCTCATGATATCGTTAAACATACTGTAGAATTTGAAGAGAGAAATGTGTTTGATCCCTGGTGAGAGAATGTTAAATTAATGAGAAAACCTCAAATGATATCTCTTGTTTGAAGGCCAGTAAAACTGGAGCTTGTTGTCTCTCATCTACCAAGTTGGATACAAATACTGCCTGTCTCTAACAAAAACACTAGGCTGTGAAATGTGCAAAATGGAAAGTGATAGCTCTTTCAGAATTGTAGAAATATTTGGCCATTTTTATTAAACAGTATTAGGATTCACCAATTATATGAAGCTCAGCTGGATGTATCATTAGCAGACATCTCTCAGTGGATGTCTGCTCACCACCTCAAGCTCAACCTTGACAAGACTGAACTGCTTTTCCTTCCGGGAAAAGTTTGTCCCACTCTTGACCTAACAATCAACATCGGCACCTCTGTTTTTTCTCCGACCCAGACTGCAAAGCATCTGGGTGTGACAGATAACAACCTGTCCTTCACTGCAAACATCGCTGCCACAACCCGCTGCTGCAGATACACTCTTTACAACATCAGGAGGATACGTCCCCTCCTGACCCAGAACGCAACTTCTGGTCCAGGCTCTCGTCACGCCTAGACTACTGAAACTCCCTCCTGGCTGGTCTACCAGTATGTGCCATCCGACCTCTGCAGCTCATTCAGAATGCAGCGGCTCGTCTGTTCTTCAACCTTCCAACATTTTCCCACACCACGCCGCTCCTCCGCTCCCTTCACTGGCTTCCGGTAACTGCTAGAATCCACTTCAAGACAATGGTACTTGCGTACCATGCTGCGAATTAATCTGGCCCTTCCTACATCCAGGACATGGTTAAACCGTACACCCCAGCACGTGCACTCCGCTCTGCATCAACCAAACGGCTCGCTGCACCCTCGCTGCGAGGGGGACCCAAGTTCCCATCAGCAAAAACACGTGGGTTTGCTATGCTGGCTCCAAAATGGTGGAATGAGCTCCCCATTGACATCAGGACAGCAGAAAGCCTGCACATCTTCTGGCGCAGACTGAAAACTCATCTCTTTCGACTCCACTTCGAGTGATATAACTATTAACATAGCACTTATATACTAACAAAGGACTGGCTTATCTAAAGCCAGTTGAGTAGCACTTTACATGTTTTGGCTCTATGAAACCTGATGTACTTATATGATACTGTTTTCTTCAAGTTTGTATCTTCTTGGTTGAACGCACTTATTGTAAGTCGCTTTGGATAAAAGCATCAGCTAAATGCAATGTAATGTAATAATGATTTGTTAATGCACACGCTGGAATGCATTGGCTTCTTTTTGAGTTTTTAGTAATCAGCAGCTCATTACGTAACATGACTGTCTGATTCTATGTGAATGCTTTGAATATACAGTATTTCTTATCTCTGTATCTATCTTTCAGACACAAGACAATTCTATTTTTAAAACAAATCAAAATGTGGCTACTTTAACTGCGAATAAACTGTGATTATGTTTTAAAATTGCAAATTGACTGATGAATTAATACTCAGGCAGTCTGTAGCTACATGTGACCGGCTTCCAATGAACATAACTAGGGCCTGTTGCTTTTATCTGCTTTGAGTAATCAAAACTGATCATAAGAAATGATTCAACAAATAATTATTGTACGCGTGTACTGACTCCACAAATGTGTCCGTAAAAAAGATAGTATAATACAATGCAAGAGAAAACACCAATTGAAAGGATGCCATTTAATGCAGTCTGATCAAACTGTTAATATTATAATGTTCATTGTTCACACACGTTGAGATTTGATGATTCAATGTTATTTTCATTTTGGAGGCTTCAGTTTGTGGAGCTGTTGAGCTGACGGATGTTTCTAGTATATGTGTACTCCATATATAACTACTGATTTAATTATTAGCATTATTTTTTGTTATTTCTATCTCAGAGAGATAGAATGGTTTGTGCATTAAGAAATTAGGATTGTTAAAAATTGAAATGTACAGTAAGGTGATGCATATTGTTAGGGAACGTATATTTATAATTAATTACAGACTCCAGATTTTGGATTTATGACAGTAAAAGCAAGTTTAGACCTGACTTTCCATCAAAGAGATTAGTTTAGATGGATATTGATTTAGAACCGTATGATGACCCCGCATAATAATGAAGACAATAAGTGCTCTGATATTTAAACAGAGCAGTCATTGACTTCCAATTTATCAGAACATTTGAGTTGGAACCACACATCTCCTTCCCGTTATAAATCCATAGGAGTCACAGGACATGCCTCAGGGATGCTGTAACACTGCACTTGAAGAAACAAAGTAATTTTACAGCTGAAGAACTCTGTGTAACATTGGTTGCTTCTTTGAGCACATACAAAGTACACATACACTCGTCAAACGTGTTATACATTAATAAAGGATTTTAACAAAGAGCCTTTGAGCACCCTGACAGACAGCACCAAATATGTGTTTGACAAAAGAGTCTTGACATTGGAAAACCAATGTGTACTCCATTTGAAGATGAAAAATGTACCATTTACAGCTCTCATTATTCCTGTTCCTCAGGAAGGCCATAAACAAGACACTATCCATACTCAACGTCTTTGTATTCTCTTCTTGTGAAAGCATGAGAACAAACGAACAAAGAAGCCATTACAGATATTTTTCTTGCTCAATCAACATTGTGCTTCCTTTTGAGAAAGGCCTTGATGCTGGAAAGTGCTGTTTACTTTGTTCAACCAAGTTTGAAGATCATCTTTCCTGTCATTCCTATAGGTTTGCATTCAGACTTCTTCTACACTTCTAAGTGTTGGTAGTCAGTAATAATTGGTACTTACTCACATAAACATATTGATCAAATAAATGCCTTGATGTGATATCGGAAATGACTGATTGACATCTTTCCCAACATCCCCAGGTCTTAGCAACCCAGCTGTTCAGCAGCAAATAAAACAGCTTGTCGATATATTTGAGGTATCCTCTTTGACTAAAGGTAGGACCATAATGTAAATAATACATATAGTAAATCACGGTTTTAATGCACTGAATTATTATTGTAAGTCTTCCTTTGGTCAATGAATGTAACAAATCGGGGAAGCAGGGTGCAATAATATATTACAGGTAATATACATATTGATATTTATTCACAGAAAATGACATGTGACAACATTTGTTCAAAGTTGATCAAAGAAAATTCTGATTGCCATGCCTTAAAGAGACAGTGTTTGAGCACAACTGTAACAACATTAAATATGACTTTAAACGTCACAATATCAGGATTACATTACTTGCAGTCATCCATGAAATTGTCTTACTGCATGCTGTTTGGCTTAATGTTTACAAGTCTAAGAAGTAACTCACACTGGCTCCTACTGTGTTGGCCTGTGTGAGGTGTATTTACAGCCGGCTGACAGAAAGCTGAGACATTGTCGACAGCTGTGACCGTAGCCGATGCCAAAATGGTCTGTGGAAACAAACGTTTAATAAATCACACTGAATGTTCATTTCTCAACATAATCTTTATGGAATGAACTACTAATAGCATATCTCCTGTTTCAGTCATTTCAGCATAGTATTTTATGGCAGTAATTGTTATGCTTCATCAATTTCCCATATTGGGATTTGTGGGGATGCCACAGGCTAAGGCTTCACTTAGGACAAAGGGTTGAGACTTATTCCGATTATGACAATTGTAAATTACCATAATCACCCACTGCCTCTCATACTCCAATTAGAGCTTTGGCCTCTAAGCCTAAAGCTCATGACTTGGGTGAATTTCTCTTAATCCTCAGGCATTCCTGAATACAGGAGCGATTTCCAAATGTTATTCTCCAAAATAATTGCATGACAAAAACTGCATTGCACTGACATTGCACTTCTGAACCCACTAGCTCTCTTTGCATTGACAATCAGCAGCTTTTCCTAGTCATAGTAACACATAATTATGAATCATAATTTGATTAAAATGAGGGGTTGACGTCTGAAGTACTTTGCAATATCAACACTGTCCGCAGTGACAGGATATCCATAGGTGCTGCTGAATACTGTGTGAAAAGAGTTTCCCCAGAAAAAAACTCAACACCCTCTAAGGATAGAGGGTGTCATTTTTTTCTCATACTGATATTCTGAACTATCTGTGCTGTTGTATTAGCTGTAAAGTGTCTCTACTGTAGGCTATTTTTATTATATGTAGCCTACAGCACTTTGGCTCAACCAAAAATCGTTTATAAATGTGCTATATAAATAAAACTTGATTTGATTTGATGATTTGAACCCTCTCACCACCCCATTCACAACACTCTAAAAAATGGGTCCACACAGAGAGTAATTAGGACAATTAATGTTCAGATAAATTAAGAATCGAAACATGATTGACAAATATAAACAGATGATTAATAAGCAGCCCATTAAATGATTTGGCACAAGGTCACATAATTCCCGTCGTTTGGTATCCCCTCACTGAGCAGCCAGTTTAAAAATAAAAGTGTTATTCCAACAGCTGAGCAACTGCTTGCTCGATGACTATGTGTGAGTGTTATGTTTGTGTCTATGCTATACTGTGTGTGTTTCAAACATGATCATGTATTAGTGGCTGGTTGTGTACAATAATGGGAGTAATTAAGTGTTGTCATGCTGTTTTAGTAAATACACTATTAAATTAGTTATGCCCTGACATCCATGCGTTCCTCGAATGACATATAGTTTGAAAAACTTCTGGATTAAACATGAGATATTTCATCATTTAATACATCTTTGAAATCTCCCTGAACCCAGTATACCATGAATTGTGTAACATACTGAGAATGTGTAGCTGAACAATTGTTTAATGATGTTACACAGAGATTGGATGATTTGCCTCAAAGCTGAATAGAGTCTAACAGGGACATTTGCTATTTACAGTACCCTAAAGACAAATACATTTTGGTTTCTGTACAGTGTGTGTGTGTGTGTGTGTGTGTGTGTGTGTGTGTGTGTGTGTGTGTGTGTGTGTGTGTGTGTGTGTGTGTGTGTGTGTGTGTGTGTGTGTGTGTGTGTGTGTAAATATTTGTGTGTGATTATCTGGGAGCATGGCTCATTCCCCCAGGGTAGACATATCCTGAATGACAAGCAACCACATGTCAGCTATCCTTATCCTCATGTACCGCATGCAATATGTATGAGGCTGTCACTCACAGCTTAGACTGTAAGAACTACATCAAAAACATTCTTAACGGACAGACAACAGCACATTAATGCATGCAAAACAAAATCCTCTAGGCCAATGTGTTCTTCCCATGGTTTTTAAATAAAAGCTTCCTTTATTTCATCACAAAGCAAGCCATTATAAGGCCTAGCAAACTGAGAATGTAATGACAATATTTCTTGTAAAAGGTAATGCAGTTTTGAAATGAAAATGTGCCTATACAGTACGCATTCTGCAGGCAGTTGTGAAAGTATCAAGGTTTTTAATTAAGTTAAAAGTAGTAATAATCTAGTGTAACACTATTCTGTTATAAAACAAGACCTGGGGGGTATACTGCGAAGCAGGATTTTCGCTTTAGCCGGCTAAATTCAGGGAAAACTCCGGCTTTCCGGTCATCCGAAGCTGGTTCTTTTTTAGCAGGCTAGATCTCCATGGTAATATATGCTAAGCAGCTAACCTGGTCGGGACCAGGTTAGGTTGCAGGCTAAGAGCTCAACTCAGTGAAAACACCGCCTGCTGACCAATCAGAGCTCAGTGTGCGGAGTTTAAAGCGATCAAGTCATATTACAGGAGAAAGGAAATACAGAAAAACTGCCGTCGCAGGAAAGACGGCTGGCAAAAATCACCGACTGTGTGAACGTGAACATGAATAGAATATCACCTCCATCTTCAGAGCAATCTGACTATTATAACATTAGCGTTAAGAAAGCTTACTTAAATATCGGCCACAACATCAGTAACCGGATCAGAGTACATTAAGTACAGTCCGCGGCATATCACTTCATAATGTATCATATCTCTCCTTATCTGAGTCAGCTGAGCCGTATCTGGCCGTGCAACACTCACAGTGTCACATACTGTATGCAGAAGTATTATTTTAAGCAACACATTAAGTTGACGAAACACTCGAGACAAATGTAATTAAAGTCAGATCGTGTTTTAGACGGGCAGTGATATCATAAACCTGTTAATGTACGCATTCAAACACTTTTTCTGTTCCCAGCTGTATTCACCTTGCAGGTGCAGCTCTGAGGCTTTGATCCTGATCAAGTGTTTAAGTCATGGATGTTTAAAGTTTAACTTCTTCATTTTTGACTAGTATTAAAGTTCACTTTTCATTCAGGAAGTATGACGCTGCGCTGTCAGTGCGCTTCTCCATGTTTGTGATTGGTCGAATGCTCCAAATACCACCCCTTTCATGTGAACGCGCACCTAACTAGATAGGACACGGCTGGCTTGAGCGATCCACTTGATAACCAGCGTCGTAGTACAGTTTAGCGAGAGCGCGTATGTTTTGGATTAAGCCAACCGGCTAACTCAAACATATCCAGGTTAGGTTGAACCAGCTTCGTAGCATAGGCCCCTGAAATACCCAACATAATTAAAGTTCACCACAAAAGTACACGCCATAAAATATACTTTAATTACCATTATAAATATTTATTATGCAGAGTTGCCTGGTTGTACTAGGAGTAACGCACACACAGAAAGAGCAGCTAAGGGGGGGAGGGAGGACTGATAATTTTGAGTTTAAAATCTATCTCCTGTTGTGGGGATTATGGGGCATGTATATCAACACTTGAACACTACATGTCTGATGCACACACAAACATGCATATATTTTAGAGGTAGTATCGATCTGGTGAACATACACAGGTATTGTGTTGCTCCTAAACAGACCAGAAGGAGAGAGAATATTGAACTATAATTTGTCTGATAGCGAAACACACAAACCCAGATACATTGCATGGTTTCTGTGTGTCTGTTGAATGTGTAAATGTGTTAAAAATGTTTGTCACAATTATTTTAAGGTGATTGTATGTCAAAGTACAGCTTGTTCTTCTGCTCACATGTGGCCTTAAAATGAATTTGAAGGCTCTTAAATGCATTTGTAAGTGTTATTCACAGGGAATTTTCGCATTAGATATTTGTGTTGACAGATTCTTACTTTCCTTATTTGTTTTGTGTGATTTCGGCCATCCTGTGCTACTGTACACGTATGCTTGTATAACTGCCTTCCAATCGGCATTATACCAGATGCTTTACCATCCTCAAATGTAACACAGTAAACTCTAATGCAAGTCAAGTTGCATGCATGGCAACAAAATAATTTAAAAGCTTTCTAATTCAAACATTACAGACAACTTTACCTTTAGTGCAACCACATTTGGATAATCAAAAACAGACCAAGTAAACCTTACCACATTCATACACATTAAAATAAACACTGCATACTGAAAACTCCACATCGCTTCCTGTCTCTTCTCCTCATCTCTTTTTTGACTTACATCACAGTGTTCCTCTCTGTGTTACTTTCCCTCTGTACCTCAGCCTCTCGTGTCTGTCTGACACAGATTCTAAATTACACTCTGTCAGGTTTTAGGATGAAACAATCTAATGATAGGATGAGTCATTGAAGTGCAGTACAAAAAAACACTTCCAGCTTGGGTAAAATTAAATGTAAGGGTACAATCACGAGAGGACGAGTATGAATGATATGATAAGAGGAGCATGTCCTGCAGGGAAATACAATGGTGAAGGAATATGTCCAAGGGAAGAGGTGTTATAGCTTTGTAAAGGTCCAAATAGTAGTTTAAAGCCTCAATGACATAGTGTAGCCTTAAGACACAAGAGTGCTACTCAACAGCAGAGTGTTTGTCATCCATTATTAAAAAGTTTATGCTGAGTTTTTGACAGATCAGTTCTGAGGGCAGCAATAATTAACTAGAGAATGCAATTCCTGAAGAAATTGCTAGCGGGAATGCTTTATGCTGAAAAGCTGACGCTGAATTGCTATGCTGAAATGTAATGTGTAAGAAGAAAGTGAAGAATTTAGATGGGGGCTTGAATGTTTGATGAGAGAAGAAAAGAAAGTAAAATGGCTTGGAAAAGAAGCAGAATATTTTAACTGCAAACTTTTGAACTAACTTGATGGCGAATGATCTGTCGCCATACCAACGGCATTTGATGACATCCCATAATACGCTTAGGTGCGTTGATGGCTGCATCGTTACCAAACCTGTGAAGTTTTGGTCAGTTTGGAGCATTTTCACTGAAGTTATGAGAAAACCGTGTTTCATGGCGAGCCGTGTGTTACCATGGCAACGGCATTTGAAGAAATCTCAAAACTCTCACGTAGATGTCTTCACGGCTGGACTGTTGGCACACATGTGAAGTTTGAGCACTTTTTGAACATTTTCATAGGAGTTAATGTATAGCGACATCGTCTTTTATGGCGAGGGATGCGTTTGATGACACCCCATAATTGACGTAGAGCTGTTGAGGGCAGGACCATTAACCATTATCTGAAGTCTGCTGCTCTGGGGCCTCATTTATAACACCATGCGTAGGATTCACGTGGGAAGGTTGCTTACGTAGTAGAAATCCAAAAAATAGGTACAGAAATGTTCCGACATTTTCCGATTCACCAAACATTGCGTACCGGCGAGGAAAGTGCGTACAGCACTTCCTACGCCGGTTTCCCTTTATAAATCACAATCGACTTGAAATGCGGTGCAGCTTTTGCGGGCTTCACGTAACGCCCATATTTGCCTATAAATAGTCAAAGAAACGCCCATTCATTCATTCATTTTGACTGACTTTATGAAGAAGATAGCAGGAAATGACGACAGAACAGCTAAAAAAGACATCTCACACCGTGTCAGATTTTGGTTATTTTGGGGAGGTCGAGATAAATCATATTGTTTGGTGGATGCCGTTTGAACCAGAGTAGCAGCATGGAGGTCGGATCATCATCAAAATAAATAAATAAGTGGTCCGAAAAAGGTTCATGACAAAATAAATACACATAGCCTTCCTCAGGCAGTGTGTTTGTACCGGGGACAGGAGACACCCCTTGATGAGAAACAGTAAGAAATTATCGGGGAATCCCTCCGGAGTGGAGCCATGACGACTGAATCTGAATTATGTTTTCGTATTTGGTGGTTTGTGTCCCAGCTGTTGATCAGCTGTGCGCAGCGTCTCCACTGCAGCCTGTGCATCTCAACCCCCCCCTCCCCGCAGCAACTCTATATCCACCAGTTAGAGGAAATACAACTAATGTGTTGTGTTATATTAGCTGTACAATTTACCACATATGGTGTTCTTAGTTTCCATACCTCCTGTGTTTTATGAGCGACTTATCAAGTCTTAGCAAACGGCATAAAACATGATTAAACATGGTAGTATATAAAACCATGCTCGTACAACCTATAGAAATACAAAACCGCATCATTTATGAGAAAACATTTCATAACATTAACACAACATATTCGAGGTGGTTTTAAATAACATATCCGTATTTATTTATTTCTCCAAGTTATGTTTTTGTGTGCACTGAGGAGTCTCGAATAGGCGTTTGTTTAATCATTTTAAGATTGGCTTTAATCAATGTTTGAAAATGAATTCTTCATATATGATAAATGAGAGGTAACATTTTATTTATGGTATTATTTCCACATATTTCTCTCCATTCTTCCTTCTGCCAACGGTGTCGCAGTTTCTCGTATCTCCCGTTTTTGTGCTTAGTGCGTACGCATGGGTTAGAGTTTGCGTGGAGGACCGCATGTTTTCCCATCAAGTTAGTATTTTATAAATTGCAAACATTGCGTAGAAACTGGCGTATGCCATTTTTTGAGCGTATATCCCTTTATAAATGAGGCCCCTGAGCATGTCAGTTGGAGTTATGACATCATCGTGTTCCATGACACAGTTGTTTATATTTGAGGTGTCCAGAGATCAAATGAATGGGAGATACAGTAAACCTCTTACATGTGAACGTTTTGTTGAATAACCGTAACAGATATCAGTGAAATGTCAAAGCGTGAAGCATCTCAAGGGCCTTGAGTATCTGCAGTGTGCTTTTTGCGTACTTTCGGGTCAATAATGTGGCCTTTTTGGCAGATTAACTAAAGGTGTGCGGCTGCTGCTGTGAGGAAATATCAGCCTGAAATTACAATGGTCTTTAATGGAGACATGTTGAACGTTTTTGTCACTTCATGCCCTCAAGAGGCATTTTGTTTAATTATTTTTTGCTTAATTATTTGTCATTTTTCAAGCTACGAGATGTTTTCCTACATTTGTCTTGAAAAATTATGTCTCAGGAATGTAGGGTTTGGGAATGATGGCAGTTTTAAAAAGGAACATTTCAAGATTTCCTACACTCTAGCTGTGACATCACGCACTCTAGTTAATGTTAAAATCTGAAGAAGGCCTCTGTACCAAGGTCTGAACCGTGTTTAATATCTCTAATATCTCTTGTGTTACACGGATAATGTCAGAAAGATGTATAACATTTTAAAGTTGGAATGAGGTTTCTGAGTGAAAGTATGAATGAACAGTTAGCAGTTGAAGTCGCATGAAGATTTGTTGAAGTCTGAAGAATTTCTCCATTGACTTCAATGGTTAAAAATGTGATGAATTATGGAATGTATCTCTGGAATTATGAAAGTTATGAATGATAAAAGTAATAGCCATCGATTCCCGACCAAGCTGAACGTTTTGATGTTTGAACTGAGTTTCTGCGATGTTCAATGCGGGAGGAGAAGACCGGCAAAATAACGAGCGGAATAATAAGAATAAATAATTTTGTGCGTAGAAGAACAGATAGTGGGAATGCTGTTAATAGCATTCCCACTAAATTATGATGCTCAGAAAAATTCAATAAATGTCATCACTGTAGGCGCTTAGCCTACAGGAAAATACATTTCAGAAATGTATAGAAAGCAGCACTTAAACCTGCAAAGTGGATCTCAAAAGATGTCAGTGTTCTTTGTTCACATCCTCGTTTTAAAAGAGGAAGTTAATGACTTGAAAGGCTATACTTAAATAAAATCAATATTAAAAGAGTGGTTGTTTATGAAGTCGATTAACCTTTGACATCTCTTGTGAATATTTATGGAGAAATATGTAGCCTGATGGTTCACTTAGTATTATGTTTGTGGGGCTGTTTGTTTATTAAACCACATGATAGCCTGGGCCTCTTTCATTTCCGATCTTAAACATCACAATCATGTAGGAAAGAAACTGACAGAGCAACAGTAAATCCTACATACTTAGCATCTAGGGGACATTGTAAGAAATAATAATTAATTGAATACTGATTTGGGTTTTAGCAATGCAAATGTCATCTCTCTATGGTAATGTGAATCCATCATTCCACCACTTTGGACCAGACTGAAAGATCTTTAATGCTGGATCGATTGGCATTCATGGTTCCCAGAGGATACATCTTACCCACTTTGGTAATCTCCTGACATTACTCTTGCCATCACTAGTGACTGTACCTTGATATCATAATGCTTGCATAGTTATTGTGTCTTGCCTTGTAATGACCATACGGGACGCTGCCTTTCAGAACGCATGAATGAATATAAACTTGACACCACACTTCCTCAGCAATACTCTGGCCAAGCGTGAGGTTGATTGCATGAACAGTTCTAGAGATATGTGAAGGGCAGTCATTTATATAAAGTGAAGCAAATAAGTATTTGATCCCTTGCAGATTTTGTAAGTGTGCCCACTTACAAAGAAAATAATAGTCTATATTTTGTATGGTAGTTTTATTTTAACAGTGAGAGTAAGAGAATCCAGAAATGGACATTAGTAGTAGTACACATGCCCTTTCAATCACATTAGTATGCATACAAAGTGACAGATGGGCCCGCCCCCAATTATGATAATGAGCTAAGTCCCGCCTCCCTTTGTTCGAGGTGTTTGATGTGAGGGGTGAGGTGTCATCACACGTAGGTGTGAAATGCCCCCCTGTAGTAAAGCCTTTGTTGCCTAATCTAATGATCATGATTAGTGACAGTCTCACACACAACTTCAAAGAGACTGTCTTAATCAACACATAGATTAACATCCAAGGCTTATAACATGCCGGTGCGATATCACACCTACATGTTATAACACCTCAACCATCACATCAAAGGACAGACATCAGAGGCTAATTAGATTAGACAACAAAGGCGCTACTGCCAGGGTGCATCAAAGGACAGACATCTAAGGCTAATTAGATTAGACAACAAAAGCTGTACTACATGGGGACATATCGCACCTACACGGTATAACACATCACCCCTCACATGGGGGGTGTGACAGGAAGGGGCGGGAGGCAGGGGTGTGAGGGGACGGGGTGCGAGACAGTCTCACGCACAACTTCAAAGAGACTGTCTTAATCAACACATATATTAACATCCAAGGCTTATAACATGCCGGTGCGATATCACACCTGCCTGTTATAACACCTCACCTCTCACATCAAAGGACAGACATCAAAGGCTAATTAGATTAGACAACAAAGGCTTTACTACAGGGGGGCATTTCACACCTACATGTGATAACACCTTGAACAAAGGGAGGCAAAGGGACTTATCTCATTAGCATAATTGGGGGCGGGCCCAGCTGTCACTTTGTATGCATACTAATGTGATTGAAAGGGCATGTGTACTACTACTGACATTATATAAAAGAAAAAAATTGATTTGCATTTAACTGTCTTAGTAATTGGTGGAGAAACCCTTGATGGACAGCAGAGAGGTTAGGCGTTTCTTGTAGTTGGTCTCCAAGATCCTCTCCAAATCCTTAAGGTTTTGAGGCTGATGCTTGCCATCTTGAAGCTTCAGTTCCCTCCACAGATTTTCTATGGGATTAAGGTCCGGAGACTGGCTAGGCCACTCCATCACCTAAATGTGCTTCTTCTTTAGTCACTCCTGTGTTGCCTTGGCAACCTCGATGCAGGGAAGTTGCATGTAATCAACAACTGACTGCCAATCAAATAAAGAAAGTACAATTAAAAAACAACAATATTTATTGTCAATTAACATTAAATACTGTGGATATGTATAATGTTCCTCTCGGGCTGCATTTACAAATAAAATAAATAAAATAGAGTGTAGCAGCAGCTTGAGTGTCCCTTTTTCTTTGTTAACCGTTTCACATCATGACTTAACAGTTTCAGACGATTATAGAACAATATCAGTCTTTACACATCATAACAATTGAACAGTTTCAAAGTTTCTCTTTCTTTCCCTCTTATATTGCAGTCCCTCACTCACTTTGTTTAAATTCACGCGAGAATTGAGGTCGAGCTTGTCCTGCCAGGAGTTTGTAAATCTGGGCCGACATGGAGTCAGGGCCATTCTCATACACATGCAGGTGCTCATTGGTTACAGTGATGCAAACACAGGTATGGTGAAAAAAGAGAGAACTATTCGAAGCAGGAAAAAAACAGAGTAATATACCATCTGACAAAGGCCTGTGCTATAATGCTTCAATGAACTGGCTGTTCTTTATAATATACTCAGATCAATAGGAGACAGAGATGTTAAGTTAAAAATCAAGGGTTTTTATTATTATTTACAGCCATGGTGGGCAACCTTTTTCCTTTCAATGTTTACAACATCCTCCGAGGGTCGTACAAATTATTGAACTCAACCTCTGCTTAAAAAAACTAAAATCACAGCCCATTCATTTGGCCTTTCTTTCATGCTGTGCAAAGAAAAAGCAACCTCTTAATCCAGATATCTCACCATGACTCACGTATGCATGCATGTGCACGGTGTGGCATGACCACCAAAACAGAAAGATATGGACACAAGATGTGAGCAAATGTATTTAGTATTTCGGCTGTCAAGGACTCTTTATCGTCTTTGGCAAAACTGTTATCACAACTTTCCTACAAGGAAATAGTGCTGCTTGGTGATTTTAATTGGGACTGGTTAACTTCTGTGTCAGAGGATTTTAAAAACCTGTGTACCTCATTGAATTTTACCCAGATTATAGACAGTCCTACTCGCCCAAATATTAAGTCCCCAAATAAATCCTCCTTAATTGATCTAATTTTAACTAATGTTCCACATAAATACTCATCTGTGGGAGTATTTGCTAATGATGTGAGTGACCACTGTGTTGTAGCCACAATTAGGGACACTAAGGTCCAAAAGGTTAAACCACGTGTCATCACAAAGAGAGACAAAAAACACTCTGTGGAGCAGGGTTTTTTACATGATCTGTTTGATTTTGATTGGGGTAGAATCAATTTGTGTGCTGATGTAGAAACTGCATGGTCTTATTTTTATCTTGGTTTTATGAAAATTATAGATAGACATGCACCTCTGCGTACATTTAGAGTGAAGGGACGAAACAATCCCTGGTTTTCTGCTGAGCTGTCCAGTCTCCTTCATGAGAGAAATAATGCTTGGGCTAAGGCTAGGAAATCAGGCTCAGAGGTAGAATGGCTACGTTTTAGGCAGCTAAGAAATAGCTTCACATCTCAAATAAAAAGTGCTAAATCAAAGTACTATTTGTCGGTTACCACAGAAAACCTGAATAATCCTAGGAAATGTTGGAAAGCCATAAAATCGATTTCCACTGGTGATATCCCAAATGAGCTACCTCCGTGCCTTACCACAGCATCTGGCACTATATCAGACAGGGCTACTATGCTAAATTGCTTTAATGAGCATTTTGTGTCTTGTGGCTCTCTGTTTGGCTGTGTGGCTCCTGTGAACGCTCCAATCCTTGACTCTGAACAATGTGGTCTGGAAAACCCTTTCAGTTTTACTCCTTTAACTATTGGTATTGTTCATGAAGCATTATCCAAGTTAGATCCTAGGAAACCGGCTGGCCCGGACAACGTAGAACCTTTCTTTTTAAAGATAGCTGCAGATTTTATTGCTCCACCTCTTACTTCTCTTTTTAACCTCTCCCTCAGCACGAACACAATTCCAAAAGTATGGAAGTCTGCTTATGTCTTGCCTTTACTGAAAGGAGGGGAGGCAACTATTTTAAATAACTATAGGCCAATCTCTACATTGTCAGTTCTGGCTAAGGTGCTCCAACGCTTAGTGAGTGAACAAGTAAAGGAGTTTTTATGTACAAATGATATCCTGTCTAAACATCAGTCAGGATTCAGAAAGAAACACAGCACCATCACTGCGACAATGAAAGTGGTAAATGACATTACTACTATTTTAGATAATAAGCAGAGTTGTGCAGCTCTGTTTATTGACCTTTCCAAAGCATTTGACACCGTTGATCATCGCATTTTAAAGCAGAGGCTACTCAGTATTGGCATATCCAGCAATGCAGTGGGGTGGTTTGTGAACTACCTCTCTGAAAGGTCCCAATGTGTTCATTTCGATGGGCTGTCTTCTGAATGGTTAAACATTTCTAATGGTGTACCACAAGGTTCTGTTTTAGGACCACTTTTATTCTCCATATATATTAACAGTGTAGGTGATAATGTGGATGAAGCTACTTTACATTTTTATGCGGATGATACTGTGATGTATTGTGCAGGTCCCTCCATTAAAGAGGCTGTTGTTAAATTACAAGCTGTTTTTAACACTATTCAGACTCAGCTCTCTGAATTAAAGCTTCTTTTAAATGTGGATAAAACCAAGGTAATGCTCTTTTCAAAAGCTAAAAAGACACCAGAGCCTGTTTTAGATATTGTAACTACGCAAGGAACAAAACTTGAAGTTGTTGCCTGTTACAAATACCTTGGTATCTGGCTTGATGATTGTCTCTCTTTTAAACTTCATGTCAATAACCTGCTTAAAAAACTGAGGATTAGGCTAGGTTTCTTTTTCAGAAACAAGTCCTGTTTCTCGCTTGAGGCCAGGAAAAGGCTAGTCACTGTGACCTTTTTACCTGTGCTGGACTATGGTGATCTGGTCTGTATGAATGCACCTGCCAATTACCTGAGCAAATTGGATGCTGCGTATCACAGTGCTCTGAGATTTGTCACAAATCGCTTACACATCACTGTACACTGTATACCAAGGCAGGTTTACCATCACTCTCTGTACGGAGGCTCAGTCATTGGTACACGTTTATCTATAAAGCTTTGTTGCGTAAACTCCCGTATTATATCTGCTCTCTGATAACACAGAGAGTTGCAAGCAGCTATTGTCTGAGGTCACATGATGTAGTCTTGTTAGATGTGCCAAGAACAAGGACTGTCTTAGGTAAGACAGCTTTTATGTGCGCAGCTCCACTTGCTTGGAACAATCTTCAGCAAGAATTGAAACTGAGCAATCTCATTCCTCTGCATGTTTTTAAAGCTAGGGTAAATGAAATGCTTGCTGACACAATGGGCACTTGTAAATGTCTATAACTATGTATCCTGTAAATATAATGTATAATGTCCTTTATTGTTTTATGTTTCATGTGGAACCTATATGCTGCAGGTCTCCCTTGAAAAAGAGATCTATGATCTCAATGGGACCAATCTGGATAAATAAAGGTTTGAAATGAAATGAAAATCCTATCCATGTGAACATGATTTAAGTGAGGGTGGGACCTAACCTCCTCTAGGGGTGTCCGGGGGCATGCTCCCCCGGGAAGATTTATTTTTAAATATTGAAGTTAAAAGCATCAATCTGGTACACTTTGAGAGCAACATTAAGAGATCTATGGATACATCTCTCAACATCCATATGAAACAGAACTGTAAGCATATTTTTCTTTTTGGATATTTTTACAAATCACTCCCCTTTTAAACTCTATTTTAAACTGTTTTGTTTTTGTTAGTCTCATTAATAACTATAATGATCATATCAAGGTGTGCATTAACCTCACTGAGCTGAGGTTATTTGAGCCTCTCAGGAGAGAGCTCTCTTCCACCTGGTTGTAGAAAAGCTCTTTAAATTCGTTAGCTAACCAGATGCTAATAACAACAGATCGCCACTGTGCTTACAACTAAAGACACAGCCACGTAAACACTGTGGCATGTGTACGGCTCCTTATGGGTATTGCAATATTTGAAGAGCTGGAGCGGCGTTCCGGTGCTCTCTGTCAGCACTCCTTTCAGACGAGACATATACCACGTGAAGACACGTTACGCTCGTGTTGTGTTCAAGGAACCTGTCCTTGGCCAGGAAAAACAGGTACTCGCTTGTTTAATTATTTTTGCGGTCTAGATTTCTTCTTCTTTTTTGAAGTGAGAAGTTGTCCGTCAGTCGGACTGACGGACGGACTCCCCCCCCCACCCCCAAAACGAAAACTCTTCGGTTCTCCACGAATTACACAAGTCACCCAAATCAGCGTTAAAAAAGCGGGAGGCGCTGAAAAATCCCCTATTAATGTATTGATTATAGCTCCAGGTCCGTATAGGTCGGCGTCTGGGTCCGGATCCGGACCGCGGTCTGCCTGTTGCCGACCCCTGGTGTAGTGTGTTAACAATAGTTTTCTTGGTGACTGTGGTTCCAGTTGCCTTAAAATCATTAACACATTCCTCCTGTGTAGTTCTTGGCTGCTACCTCACCTTTCTCATGATCATCAATACCCCGCAGGGCGAGATCTTGCGTGGAGCCCCAGATTGAGGGCGATTGATTGCTGATTGATGCTCATTTTGTCTTTCTTCTATTTGCGAATAATCGCACACACAGTTGTCTTGTTCTCACCAAGCTGCTTTCTGATGGACGTCATTGTCTACTGTACAATCATGTCCCTGAGGTCCTAAGACAGCTCTTTAGTCTTGCCCATGGTGGAGAGGTTGGAATCTGATTGATTGATTATGTGGACAGTTGTCTTTTATAGAGGTAACATCTTGATATTAGGAGTACTATTAGGAAGAGGACTTATGTAACCGGTCTGTGGGAGTCAGAATTCTTGTTTGTTTCAAGGGGATCAAATACTTATTTCCCACAGTTAAATGAAAATAAATGTTTATCTTTTATATAATGTCAATTTCTTGATTTTATTTTTGATATTCTTACTCTCATTGTTAAAATAAACCTACCATTAAAATTATAGGCTGTTCATTTATTTGTAAGTGGGCAAACTTACAAAATCTGCAAGGGATCAAATACTTATTTCCTCCACTGTATAGAAAAGGTAGTTAGCATTTTTATAACGCTACAATCTTGCTTAATTCCACCCCATTCAATACTTTACTTCCTTGAGTCGCCAGCCATACATTTGCAGAGTGTACAAAGGACGAAATATGTGTAGGAATATCAATAGAAAAGACAGTAAGAGGTCGAGGTGAAAGATGCAAAGGCAGACGTCGGAGACATCGGTTGATGAATGAAGCACTGAGGACATGCAGAGGTGCTTGAGGGCACAATAACAAAGCAGAGGCCAGGGACTCAAAATAGCCCTTCCAAAAACTTCCTACACTGTTGTTTTCTTTAACTGGAATGTCCTTGGGTGATAAAAAACTCAGATTGAGAATGCATAGCTGAAAAAACAACATCATTTCAAAGTCAACAAATTGAAGAACAAAGTCAAAGGTAGAGCGTTATTATATGAAGTAAGTCATCAGTGTTTATGTATTGACTGGAATGGGTTACTTTCTTTCAATAAGTGAAGTGAGTACTTATTTACATTATGTGAAGGAGGAGAAAAAACGGAGGGGAGAGGCAGAAGATAAGATGAACCTTTATTAATCCCCGAGGGGAAATTCAGTTGTACAAAGCAGCAACAGGGTAAACGTGAAAAAAACAGTACAGCAAAGATTCACACAGATCAATAAAATCTAAAATAAATAATAAATAACATAAAATCAAGGAAATAATGATAATAATAATAATAATAATAATAATAATAATAATAAAAGACTATGAAAATAGGAGATGAATACAAATAAACACCATAAGATGAAGAAAGAGAAGAAGAAGAAGAAGAAGAAGAAGAAGAAGACTTTTTTTTCATACGATCAATTAATACATACGATCAATAAAGTGCTTCATTGTGCAATAAAATGAACGAATCACTTAAAATAGTACATTAAAACCTATGTCTTAAAAACTTGTGCAAAGTGCAAATCCTCATCCACCACAGAACACACAATATCCTCATAACACCAACGCTGTTTAAAAGCATCCACGTCTCCAATATGTTTATAAAAACGATGCTCCAGCCAGAGTCTGGCTCTGATGTTACACAGCCAGATCGCTTTTGCCTCTTCCCCTTTCTTATTTTCAACCCTGTTTTTCCTACTTAAATAAATGGCCATTTTTGCTTCGCCAGAGAGGTAATTCAGGAGCTGCCACTTTTCCTTGTTCGTCTTTTTATATGGAGCCCCCATGATAAAAACACTCTCGGTAAAAGCTATACTAAAAAGACTAACAACCAATGTTAAAAGAGAGAAGAAACCTGTGAGTCTCTTGCACTCTGTAAAAACATGGAAAACAGTCTCTCTAAAACCACAAAATGGACACTTGTTAAAAACAGCAGGATTAATAATGGAGATAAAAGAATTACAGGCGATGGCACCGTGTAAAATTCTCCACTGGAGGTCAGCAGTACGTTTTTTTATGGGAGGTTTGTATACAATCCTCCACTGTAGGCCTGGTCCGCTTCCTGCACCCAGTCTGGTGCTCCACACAGTGGAGGCCCTGTCCTTCAGTGCATTTTTGTTGGTCGTCTTTACAATGTTCATGTATATAGTTTTTTTGTCAACTGTGTGGATGGTCATTTGTCCTTGGTTTGCGACCTTGAGCAGGGGGCCGGTCAGTTCTCCGAGCCCTGGGCTCAAGTAGATCTCCGGGAAAGGGTCTGCTGGGTCCGGCTTGGCTCTTCCCTGTCCATAGCTCCTTAAAAGTCTTTTGTCATCAGGGGAGAGGATCTGGCTCCATAGTTGCAGGATCCTCTCGGCCACCCGGACAGAGTGCAGACCCAGCAGAGAGCCCAAGGCCCGGGCATCGCTCAGCTCCGGCCCCACTGCATCCACCAGCTGCTGAAGGCACAGGGTCTTGGATCGGCACAGCGCCACCGTCAGGCCGGGTGTTTCGCTGCTGCTGACGTCCAACCTGGCTTTGTGAATGAGAGGCTCCCTCAACAACCAGTACAGAGAGTCAGTCTTTGGACACCTTTTATGGTTAAAAAGGGCCCAAGATTTAAAAACACCCTGATAAAAAGGAGGTAGCCCACTTAACTTTAAAATGTTTAAATCAGTTAAAAACAGAGCAGCATCCAGCCCCAGGTTACTCACGCGTCGGAGAATGCAGCTGCTCACATCTCTCCACACCAAATCAGCCGGGCCACTCAGATACCTCTGTAAAAACTGTATCCTAAAAGTGGCTGTTCGGCTGGCCAGGTGGATAAGGCCCTGTCCCCCCTCCTCTCTAGATAAAAACAGCACCCCCTGTGGCACCCAGTGTAGACCCTCCCAAAAGAAATCCACCAACTTCTTTTGTATTTGGGCTAGTAAGCCCGAGGGAGGGTCCACACAGGTAAGACGGTGCCACAGTTGGGATGCCACAAGGTTGTTTAAAACCAACACTCTACCTTTAAAAGACATCTGAGAGAGCAGCCACTTCCACTTGGACAGCTTTCCCTCTATCTTTCCTATGACGTCCTCCCAGTTCCTCAGGACTATGCTTTTATTACCCAGGAACACACCCAGGTACTTTAGCCCATCTTTTTTCCATATCATGTTCTGGGGAAGAACTGGGAGACCGCCACTCCACTCACCGACAGCGAGGGCCTCACTTTTCTTCCAATTCACCCTCGCTGCCGATGCTGAACTAAAATCGTTAAGACGTTAACTAAAATGTCTGTATCTTTTTGGTCTCTAATAAAAACAATGATGTCATCCGCATATGCTGATAAAACCATGCCTCCACTATAACCAGGTAAAAACAGCCCTTGCAGGTTGGAGCGTATTTTGTTGAGAAGGGGTTCTAGGGAGAGTACATAGAGCATGCCAGACAGAGCACAGCCCTGTCGGACCCCTCTACACACTCTAAACGGAGCACACAGCCCACCGTTGAACTTCAGCACACTCTCAATCTTATTGTACAACACCTTGATCTTGGCTATGAAAGCAGCGCTGAACCCAAACTTCTCCATTACTTTCCAGAGGAAGTTGTGCTCAACGCGGTCGAAAGCTTTTTCCTGATCTAGAGAAATCAGACCAGTATTAATGCCCAATGAGCTGGAGACCTCCAAAACATCTCGAATTAGGTGGACATTGTCCACCATGGACCTGCCGGGGACACAGTAGGTCTGGTCCCGGTGGATGACCTGCTCCACAGCCCTCCCCAGCCTGGTGGCCAAAGCCTTGGACAGAAGTTTGTAATCCACACACAGCAGAGACACAGGGCGCCAGTTTTTGATGTCCTGCAGGTTTCCTTTTTTTGGTAGCAGCATGATCACCGCTCTCCTGCAGGACATCGGCATCAAGCCAGAGGCCAGACTTTCATTAAAAACGTCTAAAATGTCATGTGACAAGACGTCCCAGTAGGCTTTCTAAAACTCTACGGAGAGGCCATCGATACCAGGAGCCCGCCGTCCCTGCATGCCTTGCAGGGCGGTCTGCAGCTCCTGGATCGTTAATGGCCCTTCGAGCTGTGAGTTGGTCTCCTCAGAGACCTGAGGTAGTTCGTTGCAGAACCCCTCGGACAGAGTTTCCCCCTTCTCATACTCGCTTGTGTAGAGGGTGGAATAAAAGCTCACAGCTCGCCTCCTGATCTGGCTTGGCTCTGTTATTTCTTGCCCTGTGTCTGACAGCAGTGAGTGGATCACTCGCCTCTGCCCATTCTTTTTCTCCAGGCCGAAGAAGAAGCTAGTGGGAGCATCCATCTCATTGGTGTTGAGGAACCGGGACCTGACTAGTGCACCCTGAACTTTAACGTCCAGCAGGTTGGCTAAAGCCATTTTTTTCTCTTTGAGGATTTCAATATATCCTCGATCTCCTGTGGTTTCACTTATTGTTTCTAGTTCCACAATATCACTCTCCAGGTCTTTCATAGATCTAATGATGTATTGTGTGACATTGAGGGTGTGCTGTTGGCAGAGCAATCTTATCTCAGTCTTACCATGGTCCCACCACTGCCTAAGACTGCTAAAATCTCCCTTTCTCTGCCTAAAAACACTCCAGAAATAAGGGCCTCTTTAAAATGTTTATCAAATGTTAAAACCGAGTTAAAAGGCCAATATGCACTTCTGGGTAAAACATTTCTAATAAAAACATTACATAAAAGCAAAGAGTGATCCGTAAAACCAGCAGGTGATATGCTGCACATTTTAAAAATATTAAAATTATGCTTAAAACAATAAAAACGATCTAGTCTAGCTGATGAGATTCTATTCTCTCTAATGTGGGACCAGGTGTACTGCCTGTTGTCTGCGTGCATCCTTCTCCATACATCCACCAGGCCGTGGGAGTGGACCAGCTGCCTCAGAGCATGCTGGGATGCTGGATGCGGCTCTGCATGGTTGCGATCCAAAGATGCATTTTCTGTACAATTAAAATCCCCACCCAAGAATAAAAAATCCTCCGTGGCACAACCGTTTAAAACATCGTTAACTTTGAGTAAAAACAGCTTCCTCTCTGTACCGTTTGTTGGAGCATACACATTTACAAAAACAGCTGTAAAAAGGTCAAACCGTGCTTTTATTAAAAGCAACCTCCCATTGATAAAATGCTCGACCTCCAGAGAGACAGGACTAAAAGAAGGAAGCCCACCCCCCCACTAAGAGAGGTGTTGTGGCTTAAAATGACTTCCCCCTCCCTTTTCCAGTCCGTCTCATTAAAAACGTTGCTGTGCGTCTCTTGTAAAAAGAGGACATCGATATGTTTTATTTTTGCAGTCTGAAATATTAAAGCCCTCTTTCTTTCCTCTCTGGCTCCATTTACATTTAAACTTCCCACTCTAAAAGTATCCATTTCGTGTGAGATGTTAAAAGCAAAAATTAAAACAAATAAATTAAACACAGACATCGAGGTTTTTAAAATCAACGCTGCCCATTTGCTTCCTCACTTTAGTAACAATTATTTTTAGTCTGTATATTTCCAGCTCATCCAGGACAGACTGCTCTTTCTGGCTTATGTGGAGTCTTGCTGAGGCACAAAAAACTGACAAATCTGGGAAATATTCTTCTATGATTACATTATGTTGGTTTTTTGTCTGCACCAGGTAATTTTTTATCATTTCAGCCGAGTACATTTTTTTTTGTTGGCTACTGCTCAAAAAACCTGGCACATCACTGCTGTCAGACACACAATCATCCCAACTCTCATCCGCCTGTTCTTGCTCTCTTTCTTCCTTTCCCTCACTCACTACTTTACTGCTTTTTGCAACGGTTGGTACATCCTTTTTATTTCTCCTGCATGTAGTAGCAGTCTTTTTTTTATTTATCATTTCTGTTGCGACCTCCTCTTCCTCCATATCAGCATCCTCCACCTGCTCACCCCATGTTTTCTTCTCCTCTCTTGTTTTGTCCAAATGTGTTTCCCTATCTATATCTTCCTCCTGTGCTTTACTGACTTCACCTGTCCCTACATTTTCTTTTGCCAAATCACCTTGTGGTTCATTGATTATTCCAAGTTTTTTTTCACCATTTGTATTTGTTTTTTTATCTTTTTTTCTCCCATCCCCCTTTTCTTCTGCTTCACACAAAACCACCACCTCATTTTCCTGGACATAATCACCCACACCCTGTGCAACACCACCGCACCGCAAGCCGGGCACAGCAGCAGAATCGCGCTGTACAGCGCGCCCCGCGTCCGAGACGGCACATCGCGCGCCACATCGCGCGCCACCGCCGACTGCTCAGGAGCAGCGTTGCCGTCAGCAGCAGCGGCCGCCTCCGGAGGGGGGCCCTCCACCACCGTAGCGGCCGCGTCAGCGGCCACCACCGAGGGTGACACCCCTCCCTCAGCAGCAGCCACCTGCTGCTCCATTACAACCGACGCACCGGCCGCTGGCGCGTCAGTCCGCCTCGGCGCAGCCGCGGGCGGCCTCGGCGTAACGGACAGCCCCGGCATAGCCGGGGGTCCCGGCGTGGCCGCGGGCGGCCCCGGCGCAGCGGTGGACGACCCCGCCGCTTGCGTGTCGGACGGCCCAGCTGGCGGGTCATCCGGACCAGGCGGAGCCGGATCCCCGTGCCTCGGACAGGCATTCATGATGTGCCCCTCCTCCCCGCAACCAAAACACTTCATAACTGATGATGTTGCAAAAATCACATAGTCATAATCATATACTTTAACGTAAAAACGGAGGTTAAGCTCTGCATTCCGATTGTTCAGTATCATATACACTTGTCTACGGTGAGACACGACGTGTTTCAGTAACTGAGACTTACATCCAGACAGCATCTTTTTTACGGGAGAAACAAGTTTCCCGTGTCTGGACAGTTCTCTACTGATGAACTCATCAGTTATGAAGGGAGGGACATTAGACAGTACAACTTTGGTTGCGGGAAGCATCAGCGGCTGTACTTGGACAAACATTTCTCTCACCACGATGCCCGTCTCGATGACCGCCGCGCTGTTCATCCGCGCCAGGGACTTAATGCTGCTGTGCCCGACCTTCTCTCCCACAGCCAGCCCGATCTCCTCCACAGTGCATGGGTGTTGTGCAATAGAAGCTTCAAATGAAGAACCAAGCACAGTCTATTTCAAACTGAACCTTTACTTTATATTCCTTAAACAGTTTCCAAAAAGAATGGTGGAAGACAGAGAAAATGCACTCGACATGCTCGTATTCAATTGTTTTCATAACAGGAAGCAGACAGAGGAAGAGACATACTTGCACTTCAAAATAAAAGCATTTCTTGTGAAACGTACCTTTTAACTTATATCAAGAAATCAAATAATCAAATGTTTTACTGCCTTAAATAAAACAAGTTACAACAATGGGAAGCCGGCTGAGATTTTAATGCCGTGCTTCCTCGTGAGTTTGGCAAACTCTCCATTTACCATGGCGTCAGACGCCGGCCGGCAAGACACCGGCAGGAGAAGCCCACAAAACACCCCAAAAACACCACCAAAAAGCACGAAAAGTAAAGAAAATCAAAACCACCACCGATAAACTATATTAAATGAACACCCATTACACAAAAATATAACCAGCATGCACAAGAAGAAGAAGAAGAAGAAGAAGAAGAAGAAGAAGAAGAAGAAGAAGAAGAAGAAGAAGAAGAAGAAGAAGAAGAATGCTGTATAAATCAAATACGCATCTGGTAATGTGTGTGAAGTTTGCAATTTCAGTTTTGCTGATTTTCAGAACCATGATAATGATTGTCAAGGTATGATTAGAGAAACACTTTACAAAACGACCCTGGGCGCAATAAAATTGGTTATGCACGTCCTGTTCTTGCACTGAATTTTTAAACCGAAGTTACGGTAGTGTGATGGAAGTCCTTAGTTGGAGGAATTCCTTTCATTATGGTAGACAAATATATCTCTTCCAATAGTCCTTTGAAGTGGAAATGCTTTGAAACTCACCCTCAACAGGAAATAACATCCTGAGAGAACATCCATTAAATATTTTAAGTGTTGTTTTTCTCCAAGACAGCTACCAGTGAATCTGTTTTCTGTAATCTTGCGACTACGGGCTGGTATACGGGCTGTACGAGCCCGTATTTGTGTTTTACTCTCGCTTATCTTCCTTCAACATTCAACAATAACTTCAATTCCTGTTGTATTGATCCTGGATAGATGTGTCTATCAGACCAACTCTTCGCCAATTCCAGTGCAGAAAAGTAAAATATGTTCAAAAAGACTTCACTTTCTCGCCTGGACTGACCTGCAGCTACAAACCACATACTGCATGCTAGAAAACTAAAGATTGGCAGCAACTAGAAAAAAGGAGAGCAACATTAATACAAAACATTTCTTAGAGTTGTTTCACCTACCCTCTGGTTAAATGTAGATCAAATTAGTGGGCACTAGGGATATGCATCTCCATCACTTCGGCTACCATAGTGCAATGCCCATGCAACTGCCAGTGCTTAACACTCATTCATCGGCTAACTCACCAGTGTTAGAAATTAAAATCAATGTTTTTAATGGCATAAAGTACCTTAAAGAGCCTGTGACACGGTTTTCCCCCATCATCCAAACCCATCAATTTGAGTACATATTGTCCCCTTGAAAACCGTTACTGAACTGATTTTGGATATTTGTACTTTGATAACCATTAATCTGCCTTCAATGTTGACAATTTTCTGGATCTTCTCGCGGATTCTTCAAGTCCCGCCAAATGATGGGTGACGTCATTGCGGGCACAGCGCTCCAGCTGCACCGTCCAGGATCCCAGCATCTGCATGTAAACCTTTATATATATACAGTCAGATGTAAACGCACGACGGCGCACACAGCAGCAAGCTCAGACAGCGATGACAGGTTAATGTTGAACGTGTCTGAGATCTCATATGAGGCTGAAGGATCGGTTTATGTTGTATCTGTTAGAAGTTTAGGAATGAGGTGCGTCAATATGGGCGATCATATGGTCATGTAGCCAGTGGTGGACTGGGACTAAAAATCATCCCAGGACTCTCGACCGGCCCACTTCGGTACCGCTAGTAAATTGTCAACGGGGGGAGCGGGGGATGTAAAATACAAATATAATGTATAATGTCTGTGTCTTTGACATTAGCGCTGCTAGCCACCTGTGCCCTGTACTACGAAGCCAGTTCAACAGACCCTGGATATGTTTGAGTAACAAACAAACTAACAACCGAGATCTCGCTAAGCGGTCCTACGACGCTGGTTATCAACTCGGTAAATCAAGCCAGGGTTTCTCTCTCCAGCTGAGAGCGCGTTCACGTC
This sequence comes from Pseudochaenichthys georgianus, assembly GCF_902827115.2. Taxonomy (NCBI): domain Eukaryota; kingdom Metazoa; phylum Chordata; class Actinopteri; order Perciformes; family Channichthyidae; genus Pseudochaenichthys; species Pseudochaenichthys georgianus. The sequence goes on from NC_047509.1 coordinate 16,018,866, forward strand.
TAAGACACGAGTGGATCTGACTTTAATTACATTTGTCTCGAGTGTTTCGTCAACATAATGTGTTAAATAATACTTCTGCATACAGTCTGTGACACTGTGAGTGTTGCACAGCCAGATGAGGCTGGAGAAGCTGACTCAGATAAGGAAATATATGATATATTATGATATTATATGATCGATGATCTCATTGATGATGTAATATGAATGATAAGTGCGACACGTCGGCGTCTTCTCTGCATACGGCAGTTTAAACTGTATTTCCTTTATCCTGTAATATGACTTGAGAGATTTAATCTCCGCACACTGAGTGGATCTCTTTTCTATAGACGCCGGAGGCGGGCAGCGTCAGGTAAAATAAGTTATTTAGCCTTCTCAAACCTGAGCCTCACGCGCCGCCTATGGGGGATGTGCTAGTGACTTATCCGACCGGCCCACTTCGGTACCGGCCCATCGGGATTCGTCCCGATGGCCAGTCCGCCACTGCACCCAGCCCACGTAAACTGTCAACGGGGGGAGCCTCGCTGCGGGGAAACGGTGGACCTAGTGTCCCGATCGGAGTGGGAATAATAATAATAATCCGTGCATTTTATCCATTAATTTCCCCAACATTGTGGTAAAAAACCACACGTTTAATCCACGTTGGTGTACTACAACTACAAAAAGCATCGGTTTGTTTTCTCATCAGTAAATGCAGACCGGCTCAAACAAACGATTTTTAATCATCATCCTCACTCATCATTTAATGTATAATATGTTCGCCGAATTGACATGAAAGCACTGATAAATGTAGTTTCATCCACTTGAGTTTATAACCACAAACATAATCGATTTGTTTTTATATCACATCCGACGGGAGGAAATTCAGCAGCTCTCACTCCCGATTTTTAAACCTCATGTAATCATCATCTTTACCACGATCATTATGTTTATGTCGCCGAATTGACATGAAAGCACTGACACATATGAATATACTGTAGTCAACTTCATTAAAACGTTATTAACGTGCCTAAACTCAGTAATTTACCATTTCTACGCATGACACAACACACTTTGTCCGTGTTTGGCTCTCGAAGCGTTCCCGCATTGACGTCACTTCCGGCTTCCCCCAAAACTTCAAAATGAGTGAAGGAATTTCCCCGCGATGTTCGAAAGTATTGATATTTAACGAAACGGTATCGCTTTTTCTTTTTTAAACTGACGGTTCGAGATTACTAGTAGCCCAATATTTCATTGCACAACAGTTGTTGGGATGGTGTCACAGGCTCTTTAAAGGAATGGTATGCTCATGACACTCATTTTTAAATAATTATCATCCGATAAAACAGACCAGTCTCTGCCAGTCTTTCTTTTTTTTTTTTAATCCGATGACATTATCAGTGATTTTAAACTGATTATATACTGAAATAACATCAACACTGTGGGCGCCGCCATTTTCCGGACGTGACGTAAACCATGCGTTTGGTTTTCGAGGACACGTTGATCTCCATGTTATTTACTGTAGTTTCTCTCTTCAAATATGCCTCACTGTATCGCGAAATATTGCCACAATTCTGATAGGAACAATCCACGGAATGCTTAGTTCCATCTGTTGCCAAAAGGTAAGCGTAAGAAGTACATTCAGAGGCAGTGGATAGCGAAATGTGGCCGGCCCGAACCGAAAGATTCACAGGCTCATGTATGCAGCGAACATTTCACATTTCCGGACGACTACTCTGAGAGTATGATAAAACATAACATGGGATTTATGGAACAACCATTACTTAATGGAGATGCAGTACCATCGGTCTTTCTGGTGTCATCACCGACCAGGACACCAGTTCGGCCAGTTGAGAAATCGCCCTCTGCAAGTGTGAAGGGACGGAGGAGCAGAAGTAGTGCTCGGAGTAAGAATAAGGTATGTTATAGCGCATTTCCATTGCAGCGGCTAGTCCCGTTTTAACGTCCTTTAGCGTCCAGGCCAGGACAGTTTTTGGTGGCCTTTCCATATAGCGTAGTACCAACTAGTGTGTATTTCCCCCCAGTTTTTTCCGGCTCCATAAAATCGTGATTCTATGGCCAGGGACAACGAAGCTGAGTATGCTAAACTAGAGAGGGAATCGCTAGCAAGGGTGGTACTACATGCATACATATAGTATCTTATATCATCTTCCTATTATACACACATGCATTTCCAAACATCTGGACTACCTATGTTGCAAATGTATTATCTCTTCAATTTACACACGGCATCTATTGCACGTCTGTCCGTCCTGGGAGAGGGATCCCTCCTCTGTTGCTCTCCCTGAGGTTTCTCCCATGTTCCCTTTAAACTGGGGATTTTCTTCGGAAGTTTTTCCTTGTACGATGTGAGGGTCTAAGGACAGAGGGTGTCGTATTGTCATACTGAAAAAACATCAAAACTTCTTCCTCTGCTGACGAGTCCGAACTCAAATATTCAGCCATGTTTCCGTGTGTTGACAAAGTGAACGCATGGATGACGTCACGACCATCACGTGACTACTGAAAATGTCAAAAATGGCGGCGGCCAGACGGAATATAAAGGTTTTGATAAAAAAGAGCTATAAAATCATTATTTACCGGGGAATATCGCTGATTTCTTCAGGGTATGGTTTAAACATAATGTTTCACTAAATACTGAAGTTTTGATTAATTATCTAATGAGTGGACCATTCCTTTAAACATACCGTCAGTTTAAATGCTGTTTTATACTGAAAAACCAGAAGTTCTTGTGCACAACCAGTTGTTAAGCTTTTATTCTGAAAATCCTTCATCTCCGGTTAGCATTTAGCATGTGGCTAATATACCATTTACTATAGAGGTGAATTTAGCAGCGATATGATATGATGTTGCACACCGAAACCTACTGATTTCAACACTACAACTATAGACGTCGAGATATTATTATTGTTGAATATTAAATGAAGGTACAGTTTATTTGAGTACGTTATTGTTTACAGATGTGGGTAGCATGTGACAATTTCCGGAGCGACCGGAAACCAAACTGCCGTGAAGTATTTCCTGTATTTTTTGGAGTATTGATTTGATTGAAAACAGCGTTTAGAATGTGTTAAATGAAAAGTCATGAAAGAGTTAAGGAGGAGAAAAGGCGTGTTTAGATATATATTGAATGTACAATGTCTGTATCCTCTGATATGCGTAACAACCGGTAACAACGGACATTAAATACGTGGAGGGCCGGCCCCCAGCAGCGCCGACCGGCACACAGGGAGGAGCCAGCAGAGGAGATATAACAGCTGGAGAGGGGGAGCTCGCTCTCTTTCCTTCACTCGGGAGAGCCAGATCACAGCTGTTTATCTGTCTGAAAAATCTCCTGTTTGTAACATTACCCCATATTTTTAATTAAAGTAACCATTTGAACCTTCTCAGAGACTCAATTAGTTTCCTTTTTTAAAGCTTCTCTCCTGGATAACGAACACAGATAACACCAGTGAGCAGAAAGCAGTGGTGTGGTTTCTATATGAACAATAAAGAATACAAATAACCTTTCACAAACAGGTATTTCATAACTGCTTACAATTGCAAGGAACACATTTAAACTATTATTGGCAGTCACAGTCTGCTGTATACTAAACACCACTCTCACTGACATGGGCGCGGGAAGGGGGGTGCTGAGGGCGCTGCAGCACCCCCTAGCGGCAGGCAGGGGTTGCGGAGCTCCCCTGTCTGAATTATTATTTGACGGTTATTGCTGCTCCCGCTGTGCATAATTTGTGTAATATGTATCCAATAAATTCCACATTGTTGGTAAAATAATATTTTGGCCTGCCCCGAATGTGTTTTCTGTAGCACCGGACAATTCTACCTCAATAATGTAATACATTAACCGTGTTTTACGTGAACCTCATCATGACACTCGAGAGGGCGGCAGGACTGTAATTTCCCGTGTTCATTGAATGCAACAGAGGCAAGACAACAGACCAATCAGAGAGTTGCATGGAAATAAAAGGGTGCTTGTGTCATTCAAACCCTCTGTTTGTGTGTGTGTGTGTGTGTGTGTGTGTGTGTGTGTGTGTGTGTGTGTGTGTGTGTGTGTGTGTGTGTGTGTGTGTGTGTGTGTGTGTGTGTGTGTGTGTGTGTGTGTGTGCGGACATAGCGCATTTAGTGTGTGTGAGAGAGGGAGAGAGGGACCGGTGCCAGCAGCAGGGACCGTGTTGTCAGCATCTGGTTAGCTAGCTGCACTAACGGACATACAGAGCTGTTGGTTCCACAACAAGCTGGAGGAGAGTCCTCTCCTCTCAGACTGAGAGGCTCAGGTGAGCTAAAGGACTCTCTGAGTGTTTAGATAGTTAACTTTAGTCTAAGTTATCTCAGTGGGTCTCAAACGGTTTGGTCACAAATTATTCAAAAGATTATTTCCGCGGCACACCTTCATATGATCATTATAGTTATAAAACAAATAAGAGAATAAAGGAAAAACAGTTATGAAATACTATATGGCAGTAAAACAAGAATACAGTTTGAAAGGGGAGTGATTTGTAAAATATCCATAAAGAAAAAGAACATCTGCTTACAGTTGTGTTTCATCTGGGTGTTGAGAGATGTATCCATAGATCTCTTAATGTTGCTCTCAAAGTGCACCAGATTGATGCTTTTAACTTCAATATTTAAAAAAAATCTTCACGGGGGAGCACGGGGGACCCCCCTAGAGGAGGTGAGGTCCGCTGCCCACTCGTAAAAAAAAAGCACTTTACTCCTGCGTATATGCCGTGAGCTGATTATCGAGCCTTCATTGTAACAGTCGCGGGTGTACTGTGTGTTTGCGTGTGGGGATTGCTTTTGTGCGTCCTCACCTCAGCACCCCCACTCAAAATACCTTCCCGCGCCTCTGCTCACTGACATAACACCTCACTGAGTGATTGAACATCCGCACGCTTTAGGATTAAGTGAGCATTTGCAATTTGCCAGCTCTTTGAGGAATCAGGTACATCAAGAAAAAAAGGCTTAACCCCTTGTTGATATGGAGGAAACAATCAGGAACACAATGTAATCCTACTGTTTGTCTTTTATTCCTCTCGCAAAATGTGATTACCAATTAAGATTTTGATTATTCAGTGTAGGCTTTCCCCTGGGAACATGGGTTTTCTGAATACCATCACAAACAATTGTTTTACACCGCGGAACAATGATTATGTGGCTGTCCCATTTCATTTTATCCTGCGAACCCTGGGATTATGTTCAGAGAATACATGTTTGTAGTTGATTTAGCCTGTTATACGTATACACATGGAATATCAACTACAGTATGGATTTGATATGGTTAATATGAGACATCAAAGACTTCATGGTAGCGGTGAAAAACATATCTTCGCCACAGCAAATGAATTATGGAGACAATATGGTTGACATTAGGGATGCATCATTTGATTTTCTTCCTATCCTTATATATATTTGTATCCCTCAGCACAAGGTATCAGCTGATAATAATAAAAATATATGGGGACCTATTTTGTTTTGAGAGATTAGATCGGTGCATGCAGTATCTAGTTTAATCACCCCCTAACTATCACACTTCTTATTTGTTACTGCAACATTTTAACAAACAAACCATCATTTGTTTTCTATACATGGATGGATCATGCACACATTTTATTTGGTATTGTGATCACAAGTAGTATGGAAACATTTAAAATGGGCTCAACCATCTGTATTGTAGAAACTGGGTCATACTGTATGTTCTTAGCCTTCAAAGCCAACATACACATTCTCATTTGTATTTATGGCCACTTGGAAATCTCGGATCGTCGGTACCAAACTTTGCTCCAATCTGAACTTTCTCACAAACTAATGTTATGGAAATCTGAGACCCAACACTGTGGAGAGTACAAGTCAGAGTTGTCTTTCTGGTTATTTATTTGAAGCTTCAAATACATAAGATACAATAAAAATAGACACAGGTCTCACAGAGCATAGAATAGTCTGCGCGAGTGTGCGCAGTACAATATGGTAGCAAAGCTTATATACAAGAAAGAGTGGGAAGTTCAGAAATCTGTCTTCACACAATCACATATTGTTATTAGACACCTGTCCTTGAGCTGTAGATAGCATAACGGTTCCCAGAGTAGGGAAGTTCTTGTGTGACTTTGTGTGAGTCTCAACCCAGTAGCCAAATCAGCTCTGTGGCCTTGAAGCACTTGGGAATAAACCCAAAGTAGAGTATGAGAAGAAAACAGTACATCTCAGGAAATTATATAGGTGTTTTACAATGGTTTGAGAAGCATTTGGTTTAAGCATATAAGGATATAATAAAAATGTCCACTACATTCTCCCCTTTTGATCATACTTGATCAATAAAAAAACAAATGACAGGATAGACTGATATAACACATCAATGAATACACTCCATCGCTGGTTTAAGGAAACACATCACAAATATATCATAGAAAACTGGCTGTTTTTGTGGAGGACAGACTCCAATATAATGTAAGCATAAGAGAGGAGGGTACACATGATTATATTGTAGTGTCGGAATCAGACTCTTCTGATTCTAGCTGGTCTATCTCACTGTGGCGCAAAGGATTGTTGTGTAATGGAATAGTAGTATACTGAACGAAAGCTGAGGATACCATGCTGGAAACGCATGTCTTCAGTATTGGGATAATCAAACAGGTACAACTGATTAATAGGCCAAAAATGATCGCCAGGGGTGTAACTATCCTAGCCAGCCATGCTTCCCACCCGCCTGATGTAAGCCAGGACCACCAGTCCCAGCCACCTGCGTTGGATATGTCATCCGCTTTCATGTCGGCTAACAGGTCGTTGAGATGCAGCACAGTGTCAGTGATGTTCTTGGTGGCGTCGGGAATGTAAGTGCAACAGGAGTCACCGATCACATGACACAGGCCACCCTTTGAGGCGAACAAAAGATCAAGAGCAAATTGGTGCTGCATGAGCATGTTCCTAGAGGCAACTATGAATGGGGGCAATGCCTGGAAGCCTTGCGTCGTCTCGTAAGTGAGGTTCTCTAGCCGGACGTGTAAGGTATCTATGTTATGGGCATTGTTTACTGTACCCCACCATGGGAACAGGCCGCCCATGAATTTAGCTCCAGCGGACGTCAGATCTCTTTTTACCTTGTGGTGGTCGGGGTGTTGGAACTCTGGGTAATGATGTGTCATGTACATTAAGGACGTGAGGACAGTGACTGCTGGATTCAAATCCACTAGAGTGCATGTACCTATCCAGAGGGGAGCCAGAACTTGATAGAGCTTGTCGCCGCACAACCAAACGTAATCTTGTGGCACGCTAAACCCAGCATCACTGGGCCAGGCCAGTTGGAGGGAAATATGGTTAACATCAGGGAATGCTACGTTAGAAAGTATTCTTCCAGGGGCACCGAATATGCGACAATACGAGATTTTGTAAGCACCGTAACTGCACGTGTTCCGTAGGATACGAGTACAACCAGTAGTAGTGCCTAGGAAAAAATAAGGTGGTGTAAGAGACGTTTTGTGGTACACTCTCTGGATGCAGATGCTGTGTTTCATCCCTCTCAAATGACTGGGGTGCACATGGCTGACAGGTTGGTACTTTGCGTATGTGGTATCAATCGTAGATGCACGCAAAGGGGAGTTAGACCGATTACTGCATGGTGGGGGAAGCTGCCTAGCATAACGCCACTCGGTTACGCGGTCTTCACCCTTGATGGGCCTTGTCAGAGCCATAAACGCGCAGAGGTGTTCAACCTGGGTCAGAGAGCGCAGACGAACTGGCACGGACATTGATGAGTCCTGGGGGAAAAGGGTGCATGCATAACATGACTCATTTTGTCCTGCGGCCTGCAAGAATGATCTCAGAGTGTGCCATAGACGTTACTGGTGATCCCATTACTGGTCTGAACCACATCAATGTTGCTATGGTCGTTATTGCCTATGTATAGATTACGTTTTAGAAATGTAGATGTACCTATGGATGTCAACAGTTGCGTCAAAGGTTGCTTACCCTTTTCGGGGGTCTGAGTTTTGGGTGCGATGTCTATGTAAAATGTGCCACACGGGTCGGCGCCGGATACATACATACAGACAACATAATAACCCCTGTCTGATGTCTGGGCAGCCTGTAGTTGCAACAGGATAACGGGGCTCGATGAATTGACCTTGGAGATAGACAATCTCCCTTTGATGTTTGTTTTGTCGTCCCATAAGGTATAACCCCAATCGGTGTGCGCGGTGGTCCATAAAACAAAAGTCCAGCCCGCCGAGCAGTGAGTGGCGGTGTGACTGTCACTCTCGACATAGCATATGTAGGTGTCTGCCCACCCCAGTTTCTTAGGGTCGGGGCAATGCATGTAGTCGCACGGGTCTAACTGCACTGTGCTATCTTCCCCATCAAAAAAGCCCTCAAAACGCACCTTTTTACTAAGGCTTTCCCCACTAGTTAGTTTAATAGGTTTATTTTTCCACTACTTCCCCCCCCCTACCCGACTTGTAAAGCGACCTTGGGTTTCCTGAAAGGCGCTATAAAAATATTATATATTATTATTATTATTATTATTATCCCTTAGAGTAATGTTACCAATCCCTGTCTTGACCAGCCCCTCGACCCATGTGGTTCGCCCTGCTTTTCACCCTGCTTTCCCCATGTACCTCTTAGATACCTCGATTTTGGCTGACATGCTGTATGCTGACCATGGATACATAAAATATAGGACTAGTCCTAACACAACTATCATGGCAAGTATGCAGAGGAACCATTCTATGATTGTCCAGGCACTCCAGTAGTATTCACATTGCTCACGGTTTCGTTGTCGTCTCTCCAGGCGAGCCCTCATCACGAGGGGGAAATGTTCCATGGGGTGTGTGTGTGTATTCCCTCGGTCGATTTTGTGACACGGACAGTCAGACTCCGCACACCGATAACACAAACGAGGAACCAGAGAGCATATGGAACCGCTCAGCTGGCACTCGCTTGTGACACCTTGTGTGTAGTGTGTTTTGATGTATGTAGTGCAAGTGTGGTGCTGGTGGTGACTTGGACACGTCACTTGTTGTCGTCTTCCGTTGGTGACTAGGACACGTCACTTGTTGTCGTCTTCCGTTGGTGACTAGGACACGTCACTTGTTGTCGTCTTTCGTTTGTCATCTTTCGTCTTCTTCTACTGTTTCTCCTTTCCTGTGAATACGACCTTGCAGTGGCTGGCGTGGACCCACGTAGCTCTCTCGGCGACCTTGACCGCTGTCTGGGTGACGAGAAGCACCTGGTAGGGACCTTGCCAACGATTGGATTTCCAGCTCTTTCTCCGGAAATCCTTGATCAGCACGAAGTCGCCGGGTTGGAGATGGTGAAGTGGACCAGTGGCAGGGGTAGGCAAGGCTGCGGCTACCTGACGTAGGTTGTCTGCTAAAGTGGATGATAGGTTAACACAATATGACAACATAGCATCCTCACACAAAGTTGTGGAGGGAAGAGGACATCCTGGAGCCTTGAGTCCAATCTGTGGAGGAGCCCCAAAAAGGATTTCAAATGGGCTGAGTTGACTCCGTGTTCTTTTCCGCATCCACATGTACATCAGCACAATGGGCAGAGCTTGTGTCCATGACAGACCTGTGTCTGCACAGCATTTTTCTAGTTTGTTTTTTATTGTGCCATTCTCTCTTTCCACCCCACCCCCACTCTGTGGATGATAAGCACAATGCTTTCTGATGTCCATGCCCATGTATTCTCCTATCTGCGTAATGGCCTCATTAGCAAAATGTGAACCGTTGTCGCTAGAAATCTAGGAATGATTTCCCTCAGTAGTGCCTTTGCCACAGCATTTGCTGTCTGTGCTTTTACTGGGAAAGCTTCAACCCATTTGGACCACATGTCAACCACCACCAGACAGTGCTTCTTACCCTCTGATGGGCTAAGCTCAATGAAATCCAGCATTAGGTGCTCAAATGGCCTGGTGGGAGGTGGATGTGCTCCGGGTAATGTAACCTTTATTACATATAAAAAAATATAAAAAATGTCTTGGGAGACATGGATTGGAATTTGGACCAACCCAGATGCTGGAGGTTGGGTCAAAAACAGCGCCAGCAGCCTTCCATTGAGCCTTCTCAACTGGTGTAGCTAGCTGCTGCATGGAAGTCAGTGATGACATTTTGTCAGTGAAGGAGGAGACAGGGATTTTAACAAATGAGTGTGCATGAGGTGCGAGAGGAATCAGAGCAGCTGCCTTTGCGGCTGAGTCAGCAGACGCATTTCCTAGGGAAACTGGGTCTGTACTGCTTGCGTGTGCGGCACATTTACAGACTGCAACTTCAGATGGGAGCAGAATGGCGTCTAGTAAGCCTGCAAGCAGTACATGGTTAAGTACTGGTTTGCCATCAGATTTCAGAAATTGTCTACACTTCCAAATAGCCCCAAAATCGTGTACTACCCCGAAAGCATAGCGTGAGTCAGTGTAAATAGTCACGGTTTTGCCTTCTGCAAACGTGCAGGCTTCAGTTAGTGCGATGAGCTCGCACTAACTTGTGCTTGTGCTGATAGGTAACATGGAAGTGGTCCAGAACGGAGTACAGCAGAATCTGAAACAACAGAAAAACCCACCCGATTAGTGCCCCCTTGGTCGCGAGAGGCAGACCCATCAACATACAAAATGAGGTCAGCGTTGGTCAGAGGAACGTCTTTTAAGTCCGGTCTAGGTGTGCACACAATGGAAAGTACGGCAACACAGTCGTGTTCGTCCCCGTCTTCAGGCAAAGACATAAGAGACGCTGGATTCAGAGTGTTACATCGCTTGACATAAACATTAGGCATGTCTAACAGGCAGGTGTGATACCTAAGGTAACGTGCAGCAGAGAGGTGTGATGTTCTCTGTTCAAGGAGGATGAGTGGAACAGCAGGTGGAACTAACAGGGTCAAAGGTGCATATCCCACAATGTCACGTGAGGAGTTGAGCGCTTTCTCAGCAGCAGCCACTGCACGTAGACATTTAGGCAGGCCAGCAGCTACAGGATCTAGTTTGGAGGAAAAATAGGCAACAGGCCTCTGTTTTCCTCCATGATCTTGTAGTAGAACTGAGGTCATACACCCATGTCGTTCATCCACTGCCTGAGTGAAAGGTTTAGTGTGATCAGGTAGACTTAGAGTCGGTGGGGATTGGAGAGCCAGCTTCATATTAATGAAGGCTTCGTCGGCTTCCAGTGTCCATATAAAATGATCTGTAGGTTTCAAACCAGTGATGTACGTGATAGTACGCAGTGGTAACTCGATTGGAGAATAGTTTGGAATTAATGACCTGCAGTATGAACAAAAACCCAAAAATGACATCATCTGTCGCTTAGTGACAGGTTTTGGCAGAGCAGCCAATGATGCAATACGCTTATCTGAAAGCGTTTTCCCCTCTCCTGAAATGACATGACCCAAAAATGTAACTGTTCTTTGTACATATTGGAGTTTAGACAAACTGGCCGTATGGCCTTCGGCTGCGAGATGCATTAACAAAGCAATAGTATCAGCTTCACACTGTTCTGCTGTGGGTGCGCAAATCATGAGGTCATCAACATACTGGATGAAAGCTGTGCCTTTAGAAACTTGTAGAGAGGCCAAACTTGTACACAATGCCTGGTTGTACACAGTAGGAGATTCACAGTAGCCTTGACACAAACGTGTGAATGTGTAAGGTTTACCGTCATATTCAAATGCAAACCAGAATTGGCTGTCTTTGTGTACAGGGACACTGAAAAATGCATTTGAGAGGTCGATGACAGTAAAAATGTTGCAGAGGCTGGAACTTGGGAAAGAATCAGATAAGGATTTGGGACGAGCGTGCATGCACAGCTGCATTTACAGCTCGTAAATCCTGGACAAATCTCCACTCGTCAGGAGGTTTTTGTCTCTGGTCTTTTTGACAGGAAACACTGGAATCGTTACACAGAATAATGACCCCTTGTTTAAGCAGAGACGTAAACACTGGCCGAATGCCATCAACAGCTTCACGTTTCAATGGGTACGGGGGTTGATTTGAACGGAACGTGGACATTAACCCTACGTCATATCTGTGAGCTGCCCTGAGTGAGTATGGCACATCTGAAAGCGCGGCAGGAAGCTCAGAGATATGAGAATTACCTCATCATCCTCAACCAACAGCAATGTGCGCAGAACGGCTACGTTCGTGCACATTTTCATTTGATACACGTCACGCGACATAGAGTACATGACATATTCTGTGTGTGTAGGTGCCCAATCAGTGACTGACTCCCAATCTTTAACGATTGGACCCAAATCCCTCCATCTATCAGTGGGGCCCCTGGCTAGTGAAATGTGTGGACCGCCCCTGGGATTTGACACAGTTTGTGTTGTGTGGGTGTGAGTGTAACATAACCAGCTTTGCGCAGCAAACTCCAATACATATGTTTAAGCATGAGCTCATCATTCACACATTCTAACAGAAAAACTCTCATCATAGCATTTACGCAGATCATCAACAACGTTAGCAGTACAATGCAAATGAGAAGCTTCCATGAACACAGCAGGTGGAAAAACACGTTGATCAGTCAAACGCAACAACTCCTGAGAATCAGGATATGTCAGCAGCCCATTGATACACATTCACCAGTTCTTTATCATCAAATGACAGTTTTTTTAATCATCGTAGGAGATGGCTGTCGGACTTTAAGACCCTCATTTGTGGAAAAATGAGGTCTAAGCCAAACCGGAGAATCAGATCTCTCTTGCCCAGTAAATGTATTGGGCAGACAGTTGATAAAAAAAACTGTTTTTTACTGATGTGGGAAATGGATGACTGTCATCACCGTTATCTCCACTCTGAAGTGATACAAAAACTTCTCCTTTACAGTCACCCCAGCCGCTCCTATTGAGTGAATACATCTACCACTAAATTCGCAATCAGGCAAATCTGCCCTTTTTACCACAGACAGTGTAGCCCCAGAATCAACCAAAAATGTAACATCAACACCCATGATAGCTAAAGTTAGTGTGAGACATTTCTCAAATGCTGTTTCACTGTCATATTTCAAATATGTACCCTCTTTAACCACAGACATGTCTTCTACATTTTCCAATTACTCAATAGCATGATGTGTGTGTGTGTGTCACTTCCCTGGTTAGATGCTGCAGGCTGAATTTCCATCTTGCTCGATTGGGCCCCATCCTCCCCATCTGGTGTAGGTCAGTCTTTGTGAATGGTGGCCCCGTCCTTGCTGTCCCCCTCTGCCTCCACTGCCAGTGTTCTGTGAGCAGTCCCATAATCCAATGTTCAACACTGCTACACTTGAAACATCTTTCGTCAAATGAAGGTCTTGCTTCTCGTCCTCTGCCTCGGAAAACCTCCTCTGCCTCTCCCTCGGTATTGTGAGCGGCCAGCATTTTGCTTGCGCTGTGGCTGTGAGTCCGTTGAGAAAGGCATTACTGAGGTGTGTCTCCCAAACACCTGCTTGGTCTCCTAGGGCATCGGGTTTGTTTATCCCGCTGTTGTCCCCATCTACTTGGGCCTGATGGGGGTGGACGAGCTTGGAGTTGACGGCATGGCTGGGGCTTGTAGTGGCGGTGGTTGAGGTGTGCCAACCGGATTGCCAGGGTTGTATGCCGGAGGAGGGAAGGGATACCCAGAGTCGAGGAGAGGTCATTCGGCCTGCAATGGAAGGACACAGAGATGTCTGGGGTTTACATGGTTTTGGAAATAATTTATTTTCCTTCTTTTCTTCACATTCATCTTCAACCTTAATATTTTCTTTAATGCCCAAGGCCAACTGCCTTTTTTTACTCCCCAGTATTATAAACACTTTCTGTGAGTGTCCAGTTTTCTATAAGTCTTTTACTTTAACTTTATTTTTACCCTTCATTCCATCTCCATGTTCTTGTAATTTATTCTTTAGGTTCTTGATTTTTTAATTTACTCAAAAACCCTCCTTTAGGAAATCCGAACATTTCCGTCCATATATTTAATTTAGACAGACTGTCCTCACCATGTTTTGCTCGCATGACATCCACAATCGGACCCTCAGGAGGGTGTACAAACCCCCTACCCTGCTTTGCTCCCATAATAAAGTCTTTAAGTGTTACCAAAACACCCCGTGTTACCAAAACACTATTTTTTCATCCGTCGATGATGTGATATTTGTTTCTCAGTACAAATCACACAAAGACTGATCGTAATCCCAAATCACGACAGATATCCCAAATATCCTACTTTCGAGCACTCCCTCTCATAAATGTCATGGAGTTTAATTACGTTTAACTTTAAACAATTTAGACACTGTACATCTCACCGAGTATTGAAAGCATTTTGAGTTTGTTGGATCTCGTGAAGTCAATCGGTTCCACCCCCGGCGCTGGTCCTCTCGTCTCGTACGGTTTCTGTCGAGGTAGAGGAGGATCCGAGGATCCTGGAGCGCAACCACCAGCGTCCGTAGGTGTCCCCAATCAAACTTGCAGAGATCCTGCCGACAACGCCAATTGTTATGGAAATCTGAGACCCAACACTGTGGAGAGTACAAGTCAAAGTGATCAAAACAAATACATGGTGAATCAGACAGAGTTGTCTTTCTGGTTATTTATTTGAAGCTTCAAATACATAAGATACAATAAAAATAGACACAAGTAATTCAGAGTATAGGATAGTCTGCGTGAGTGTGCGCAGTACAATATGGTAGCAAAGCTTATATACAAGAACGAGTGGGAAGTTCAGAAATCTGTCTTCACACAGTCACATATTGTTATTAGACACCTGTCCTTGAGCTGTAGATAGCATAACGGTTCCCAGAGTAGGGAAGTTCTTGTGTGACTTTGTGTGAGTCTCATCCTAGTCTGCCAAATCAGCTCTGTGGCCTTGAAGTGCTTGGGAATAAACCCAAAGTAGAGTATGAGAAGAAAACGGCACATCTCAGGAAATGATATAGGTGTTTTATGGTTTGAGAAGCATTTGGTTTAAGCATATAAGGATATAATAAAAATGTCCACTACACTAATTAATGGATAGAATCATGTACAGACGTTCATGGTCCCCAGACATTGAGACTTTGATCCCCTGACCTGCACATTTGTCATTAAAATCTAACAAAAATAAAAGTTGTAGGTCTTAAAAAGGGGTTGGCTCATTTAAAGTCAATGCATTGCAGGATTCTTGCTGCATCCTCATAAGTTCCTTTGGAAAAAATATAGCATCCTCTATTGCTGCATAGATAACACGGTTCAGCACTCTTGCCACATCGAATTTTGTATAATATTGTTTCCTGAGATAATTGAGGGTTTTGTTTGAAAAATGTAAGTTCACGCTTTTACACCTTGTGACACAATACTGTTTGAAATAATCATTGCTACGGACCGGAAATTAGCTGTGTTATTTTCTGTGCTATGAATAATAATTAGCTGTGTTTTGACCCATAAGATTAAGCACTGGAGCTCATTAGTTAACTCAAAAACAAATGGTATGTCTGTAGTGAGGCCGATACAAAAGGCAACCTCATGCAGTTCAATTATTCATTATTTTGTTTCTATTTTTTTATAGTGCTTAGTTTCTTCATCTTCACGACAAGCATCAACAATCTAATAAATGCGCTCTTAAAGATCTCCTATCATGCTATCTTTAGGCATATATTATGGTTCTCAGATATATACAAATATTTCAAAAACATGTCTATGTGTTTTGCTCAAAATACAAACAGATCATGCATTTTAGACATCCCTCATATCCCTCTATTTCAGCCCTGTTAGAGAAACGCGGATTCTGGGTCCTTAGCTTGAAAAAAAAGAAGAAGATGAGGTGGAGCTTGTGCCTGCTCAAAATTATACCGGCAGATACAGCTAAATGCTGCCGAGATTAAATGCCATATCATGTTCCAAACCACATCAAGGATTATTTCTGAAACAGTATGGAGCTCAAATGCTTTTTCTCTTGCGACAAGTTGAGTTACTTTTTTTATTTCCTGCTTTTCTTACGCATGCTCTCTCCAGTACAGGTTAGCTCTGAGTGTTAGTGATGCTTGCTAATGTAAACAAAGACCATATTACGTCCAAAAGACGTTGTGCATTGTTTCTGATAGCATTGTTTCTGATAGGGCCGAGGGTCCACATTTCCGAAATTACGTTATATCGGATGCAAATCTGGATCAGCTCCGTTGTACCCCCGTTTTTAGAGATTTGGGTACAGAGGAAAAGAGAAAGGGTTTTGTTTTCTGACCCTTTGTGAGTTCCCTGACTCACCGGGGACACATACAGTGGGGCAAAAAAGTATTTAGTCAGCCACCAATTGTGCAAGTTCTCCCACTTAAAAAGATGAGAGAGGCCTGTAATTTTCATCCTAGGTACACTTCATCTATGAGAGACAGAATGGGGGGAAAGAATCCAGGAAATCACATTGTAGGATTTTTAATGAATTAATTGGTAAATTCCTCGGTAAAATAAGTATTTGGTCACCTACAAACAAACACGATTTCTGGCTCTCACAGACCTGTAACTTCTTCTTTAAGAGCCTCCTCTGTCCTCCACTTGTTAACGAGTTCAAACAGGTGCCATTAATACAGTTATCAGTATAAAAGACACCTGTCCACAACCTCAAACAGTCACACTCCAAACTCCACTATGGCCAAGACCAAAGAGCTGTCAAAGGACACCAGAAACAAAATTGTAGACCTGCACCAGGCTGGGAAGACTGAATCTGCAATAGGTAAGAAATCAACTGTGGGAGCAATTATTAGAAAATGGAAGACATACAAGACCACTGATAATCTCCCTCGATCTGGGGCTCCACGCAAGATCTCACCCCGTGGGGTCAAAATGATCACAAGAACGGTGAGCAAAAATCCCAGAACCACACGGGGGGACCTAGTCAATGACCTGCAGAGAGCTGGGACCAAAGTAACAAAGGCTACCATCAGTAACACACTACGTCACCAGGGACTCAAATCCTGCAGTGCCAGACGTGTCCCCCTGCTTAAGCCAGTACATGTCCAGGCCCGTCTGAAGTTTGCTAGAGAGCATTTAGATGATCCAGAAGAGGATTGGGAGAATGTCATATGGTCAGATGAAACCAAAATATAACTTTTTGGTAAAAACTCAACTGGACGTGTTTGGAGGAGAAAGAATGCTGAGTTGCATCCAAAGAACACCATACCTACTGTAAAACATGGGGGTGGAAACATAATACTTTGGGGCTGTTTTTCTGCAAAGGGACCAGGACGACTGATCCGTGTAAAGGAAAGAATGAATGGGGCCATGTATCGTGAGATTTTGAGTGACAACCTCCTTCCATCAGCAAGGGCATTGAAGATGAAACGTGGCTGGGTCTTTCAGCATGACAATGATCCCAAACACACCGCCCGGGCAACGAAGGAGTGGCTTCGTAAGAAGCATTTCAAGGTCCTGGAGTGGCCTAGCCAGTCTCCAGATCTCAACCCCATAGAAAATCTTTGGAGGGAGTTGAAAGTCCGTGTTGCCCAGCGACAGCCCCAAAACATCACTGCTCTAGAGGAGATCTGCATGGAGGAATGGGCCAAAATACCAGCAACAGTGTGTGAAACCCTTGTGAAGACTTACAGAAAACGTTTGACCTCTGTCATTGCCAACAAAGGGTATATAACAAAGTATTGAGATGAACTTTTGTTATTGACCAAATCGATAGTTACGGCTGTAACTACGGTACTATGAGTCCCGGATGACCGCCAGAGGCGGTGCTTTAGCACTGGATATGTCCATCGCGCGCATGCGCAGCTCGAGTACCAATAACAACAAAGTCACCTGTGACCCACGTGACACCGGCTACATCAGCCGGTGTCGACAGAGGATCTGTTCCCAGAATCTTCTCGCGAGCACACAAGAATTCTGAGTGACAGGAAACTCTGGCGGTCATCCGGGACTCATAGAACCGTAGTTACAGCCGTAACTATCGTTCTATTTCGTCCCTACTGACCGCCAGAGGCGGTGCTTTAGCACTGGATGACCTATACCAACCATGTCATGAAGAATCCAAGCACTTACTCACCTAGTTGGAAGCAGCGGAGCTTGGTGAGGAGTGGCGACATTGACCCGGTAGAACCTGGAGAATGTGCCAGAAGACGCCCCTGACGCCGCGGCGCAGATGGTCTCCAGGGGCACCCCTCTTAGGGCAGCCCACGATGTTGAGACGCCTCTTGTAGAGTGGCATCTGGCCCCTGATGGCGGGGGGCGGCCACTGGCCCCATAGGCACATGTGATGGTATCCACCACCCAGTGGGACAGCCGCTGTTTCGAGAGAGCACGACCCTTCCTAGTGCCGCCATGGCAAACGAAGAGCTGCTCTGACTGTCGTATACAGGCCGTAGCATCAATATACGCCCTCAGGGCACGCACAGGGCACAGCAACTCAGGTGTGCCGTTCTCCTGTGGAATGTTAAAGCGTGCCAGCTGGATAGGCCGATTGGAGTGGGCTAGTGGAAGCACCTTGAGCAAGAACGCCACATTCGGCCAGAGGGTGACACCCGAGCCATCGGAGTTCCACCTCAGGCATGTACTGCTTACGGAGAGGGCATGAAGCTCTCCGACTCGCTTCCCTGAGGTTATGGCAAGCAGAAATGCTGCCTTCAGGGACAGCCATTTAAGCCCGACCTGGGCCAGGGGTTCGAAGGGAGGAGATGATAGGGCATCCAACACTAGGGGCAGGTCCCAAGCTGGGGCCCTTGGGGTGCTAGGGGGGCGCTGCCGTAGAGCCCCTCTTAGAAAGAGGGACACCAACCTGTGGCGCCCCACTGTGGCGCCATCGACTCCGACATGTCGGGCAGAGATAGCAGCCATATACACCTTCAAAGTGGAGTGAGAACGTCCACTATCCAGAAGGGACTGCAGAAACTCTAAAATGGTGGCCACGGAGCAATGTCCCGGATTCTCAGCCTTACTCACACACCAGTGGGAGAAGAGCCTCCATTTGCACTCATACTGTGCCCGAGTGGATGGAGCTCTGGCATTCAGGATAGTTTCCCTGACAGATGCCGTGACACCGCTCAACAGTGGGTTGGGCCCTGCAGAGGCCAAACCCAGAGCTGAAGGCGGCGAGGGTCGGGATGCCAGATCTGACCCTTGAGCTGTGACAGAAGCTCCTTCCTGTCGGGGAGACGCCACGGTGGGCTGCAGCAGAGACTGCGTAGCAGTGGGAACCAGACTCTCCCCGGCCAGCGGGGGGCGACTAGAAGGAGCCTGTGCCCCTGAGTAAGGACCCTCTGAAGCGTCTGAAGTATAAGAGGCAACGGCGGGAAGGCATACAGGAGAGTGTCCGGCCAGTCGTGCGCCAGGGCATCCTGACCCAATGGGCTGGTCACCTCCGCCCAGGAGAACCAGAGGGGGCAGTGCCTCGACTCTTCCGAGGCAAAGAGGTCCACCTCGGCCCTGCCGAAGAGGCTCCAAATTATCTCCACCACCTCCGGGTGAAGCCTCCACTCCCCCGGTGGAGGCTTGCGCCGTGAGAGGAAATCTGCGACCTGATTCAGGTCCCCTGGCAGAAAAACTGCCCGCAGACTGGTGAGGCGGGGGAGCGCCCAAGGCAAGAGGCTCTGCGAAACGCGGAGCAGCTGTGCGGACCTGGCGCCCCCCTGGTGGTTGATTTGGGCAACTGCGGACATGTTGTCCGAACGAACGAGCACATGCCTGCCCGCCAGTTGGAGTAAAAAGTGCATGAGTGCGAGCAACACTGCCCGAAGCTCCAGCACATTGATATGGCGTGCACCTTCCTGGGCAGACCACTGACCTTGCACGGTCCTGCCCTGCCACACCGCACCCCACCCCGAGAGACACGCATCCACAGTGACAGTCTCCCGGCGGGATGGGATGGTGCCCATGGGCACACCCCTCAGGAGATAGGCCCTGTCCCTCCAGCGGGACATAGAGTGGAGGCACCGCTGAGACACCCTGACTCTCTTGTGCCTGTGCCGCTTCAAGTCCAAGTGACAGCTGTTCAGCCACATCTGCATGGGGCGCAGTGACAACAGGCCCAAGGGCACAACGGCTGAGGCAGCTGTCAGTCTGCCTAAGAGCCGGAGGAACTGTATGTAAGGCACCCTCTTGCCCAGTCTGAAGATGCGAAGATGGTGGGAAATGTCGTCCACACGACGAGGTGTCAAGTAGGCCCTCATGGTGACCGAATCTAGGACCATCCCCAGATAAGTGACCTGCTGGGAAGGGTCCAGGCAACTCTTCCCGGTGTTCACTGTCAGGCCCAACCGGGCAACGTGGGATGAGAGGCGCGCCGTATCCTGGGCCCCTTGGGCCCGGGACGGCGCGCAAACCAGCCAGTCGTCCAGGTATGGCAGGACCTTCATGCCCTGTGCCTGCAGGGGAGCGAGCGCTGCCGCCACAACCCTGGTGAACACCCTTGGGGAGAGGGAGAGACCAAAGGGAAGCTCCCGGAACTGATAATGTCGGCCCTGAAAGGCGAACCTCAAGAACTTCCGGTGATGGGATGCAATTGGCACGTGGAAGTAGGCGTCCCTCAAGTCCACGGTTGTGAACCACTCCCCCTGTGTGACAACACGAAGGGTGTCTGCTGTGGTTAGCATATGGAAGGGTAGTACCCTCAGGAATCTGTTGATTCCTCTGAGGTCCAGAACTGGACGGAATCCGCCAACTTTCTTGCTCACAAGAAAGTACGCCGAGTAGAACCCCCCGCCCTGACGCAGGGGGTCCACTGGCTCGATTGCGCCTTTGGCCAAGAGGACGGACAACTCTTGGGCTAGCGCTAAGGCCTTCGCCGGGTCCTTGACAACTGTCATTCTGACCCGGCCGAAGGCTAGGGGCCGGCTTCGGAACTGCAACTCGTAGCCCTGGGTTAGTGTGGAAACCACCCAGGGGTCGGAAATACAGGCAGCCCAGTAGCTGAGCTGCTGCTGGGAAAAACAGCCGACGACCGGCCCCGGGACTTCAGGGCCTAGCCCCCCGGCCCCTGGAGCCCCTTGGGGGGCGCCGGTAAGGCTCTGAAGCGCGAGGCCGCCTGGAAGCCAGGCGACCTGGGGCACGAAAGTCATTGGCCGATTGAGTGGGCCGCTGGGAACTCTGCCGACCACCCCAGTAAGCCGGTGGCTGAGCGCGGCTGCTAGAGCGGCTGCTAGAGCGGCTGCTAGAGCGGCTGCTAGAGCGGCTGCTAGAGCGGCCCCTGGGCCTGCCGGGAGTGGCCGCGGGTCTGCGAAGACCCGAGAGCTGCTGCCTGGTCTGCCTCGCTTGGGCAGCGCGCTCCAGTGTCTCCAGGGCAGCTGACCCAAACAGTTCCCCTGGCTCGACTGGCACGCTACGGAGGACTCTCCTACATGTCTCCGTTAGTGGTGACTGGGTCAGCCAAACCTGGCGACGAGTCTGTACCAGAAAAGACATAACTCGTGCCAATTCCCTAGTCATTAGGGCAAAGGCCTGCAGTGATGCATCACTGAGGCCCAGCAAAGAAGGCTCGGCCGGAGCCTGCTGCAGCGAGGCGGAGACGGCCAGCATTAGATGGGAGAGGGAGTTCCCGATACGACCCATGCGTGCCGCTGCGTCGTAGGCCCTACAGAGCAGCCCATCGGTGACCCTGCACTGAGGCTGAGGGCACCTGACCTCAGGCCTTAAAGCCTCGTCAGGAGCCAGAATCAGGGAGGCGATGGCAGGCTCAATGGGTGGCATGCCACCCAGCCCCACCCTCGCCGGGTCCTGCATGGCAGCCAAGGTCCGGGCATCGGAGCCAGTGCGGCAAAAGGCCCTGGTGTCCCTCCAGCATGCCTGGAGCTCCCTCAGGTACTCCTCTGAAGGAGGAACGGTGAGGGGGACAGGGGCTGGGTTACGCCTGAAGAAGGCACTAGCCGGAGCCAAGTTGGCCTGCGGAACCGGAATCTGCAGGTGCGCCAAGGCCGTACGAATGATGGCCGCCATGGAGCCGTCCTCCCCGTCCTGCAGAGACCCCTGAGCAGAGGAGAGGGAAAACTCCTCGAACGGGACCTCATCCTCCGTCTCTTCATTGAAGAGGTTAGCCGAAGCCACTAGCGACAAGGCATCCTCATACAGAGGTGCGGCAACCGAAGGAGGGGCGGCAACCGAAGGAGGGGCAGCAACCGAAGGAGGGGCAGGCGGCCCACTAGCAGCCCCTATACCGGGCCCTGGCTGAAGGGCCACGAGGAGCGACTTCATCGTGTCCATGTCGGTAGCTAGCTGATCCACTTTAGAGGACAGCCTGTTCCTAGTCCTCTTATTGGGGGGTGCACCCATGGCCATCGCTCCCTCAAGTCGCCAGGGATGGTCGAACTGATCTGGGGGAGGATGTCACCAAGAGAGGTGTCCGTTGGCTACCGCCAGACGTTCCACCTCAGTGATTCTAGCCACCCTGAGTGCCCGGGGCATGCAGCTACAGTTCATGCAGGCCCCTACCGTGAGAGCTTCCCTTAGATGCTCGAGGCCGAGGTAAGAGGGGCAACGGTCGTGGCCGTCCTCGGGCTCGAGAGAAGCCATACAGGCGCTACATGAATGAGCCATTCTGTAGGTAGCCAGATGCAGAGAAGCCGGGAGCGGGTGCGGGAACGCAGCCTTCACCAGCTACCTGCCCTTCACTGGCTGAGCTCGAGGCGAGTGCCAGATGCAGCGTAACCGGGAGCGGGTGCGGGAACACAGCCTTCACCAGCTACCTGCTTAAACCGAAAACACAAGGCAGTTTAGCGTCTACCAGGAGCGGGGGCGAGAACACTGCCTTCACTGGTTAATTTACAGACGAATGCCGGATGCAGCGTAACCGGGAGCGGGTGCGGGAACACAGCCTTCACCAGCTACCTGCTAAACAGAAAACACAAGGCAGTTTAGCGTCTACCAGGAGCGGGGGCGAGAACACTGCCTTCACTGGTTAATTTACAGACGAATGCCAGACGCAGCGTAACCGGGAGCGGGTGCGGGAACACAGCCTTCACCAGCTACCTGCTTAACAGAAAACACAAGGCAGTTTAGCGTCTACCAGGAGCGGGGGCGAGACCACTGCCTTCACTGGTTAATTTACAGACGAATGCCAGACGAATGCCAGACGCAGCATAACCGGGAGCGGGTGCGGGAACACAGCCTTCACCAGCTACCTGCTTAACAGAAAAAACCAGGCCGTTTAGCGCCTACCAGGAGTGGGGGCGAAAACACTGCCTTCACTGGTTAAACTGAAGACGAACGCCAGATGCAGCGTAACCGGGAGCGGGTGCGGGAACACAGCCTTCACCAGCTACCTGCTTAAACCGAAAACACAAGGCAGTTTAGCGTCTACCAGGAGCGGGGGCGAGAACACTGCCTTCACTGGTTAATTTACAGACGAATGCCGGATGCAGCGTAACCGGGAGCGGGTGCGGGAACACAGCCTTCACCAGCTACCTGCTAAACAGAAAACACAAGGCAGTTTAGCGTCTACCAGGAGCGGGGGCGAGAACACTGCCTTCACTGGTTAATTTACAGACGAATGCCAGACGCAGCGTAACCGGGAGCGGGTGCGGGAACACAGCCTTCACCAGCTACCTGCTTAACAGAAAACACAAGGCAGTTTAGCGTCTACCAGGAGCGGGGGCGAGACCACTGCCTTCACTGGTTAATTTACAGACGAATGCCAGACGAATGCCAGACGCAGCATAACCGGGAGCGGGTGCGGGAACACAGCCTTCACCAGCTACCTGCTTAACAGAAAAAACCAGGCCGTTTAGCGCCTACCAGGAGTGGGGGCGAAAACACTGCATTCACTGGTTAAACTGAAGACGAACACCAGATGCAGCGTAACCGGGAGCGGGTGTGGGAACACAGCCTTCACCAGCTACCTGTTTAACGGGATAAACACGGCAACTTTAGCGTTAAATCAAAGGCGAATGCCAGCTGTAGCTAAAGAAAAAGAACGGCACGGGAAACTCCGGTGCTTAACCCGGCGTCAGCCGAGTGGCTGCAGCCGCTACTGCTAACTAGCCAGTACAGCTCAATGCCAATGAAGTTTAGCTCAATGCTAATGAAGTTTAGCTCAATGCTAATGAGGTTTAGCTCAATGCTAATGAAGTTTGGCCCAACGCCGCGGCCAAAACAGTACAAAAGCACAGCAATACTCCTGGGAGAGGGAGCGAAAACACCTCCGTCACCAAGAGACTCAGCAAACAGACAGAAATCAGTACAACTAGGCTGGGAGAGGGAGTAGAAACACTGCCATCGCCAACCAAGCCGACACCAACCTGTCCGAACGAAGTCTCTGCGCAGCCAGCCGCAGCTCCTGGAGGACGGGTAATCCCGCGGCCCCGACTGGATGAGTCGCGAAGCTACACGCAGCCAGCTGTTTGCAGAGAATTCTTGACAAATGTTCCGAACGAACGAATGCTGTAGGCTACAAAAAATGTAGCCAAGGTACTCTCGCGCAGCGAGAAGATGAAAAGGAACAGATCCTCTGTCGACACCGGCTGATGTAGCCGGTGTCACGTGGGTCACAGGTGACTTTGTTGTTATTGGTACTCGAGCTGCGCATGCGCGCGATGGACATATCCAGTGCTAAAGCACCGCCTCTGGTGGTCAGTAGGGACGAAATAGAAACTTATTTTCCACCATAATTTGCAAATAAATTCTTTAAAAATCAGACAATGTGATTTTCTGGATTTTTC
This sequence comes from Pseudochaenichthys georgianus, assembly GCF_902827115.2. NCBI lineage: Eukaryota > Metazoa > Chordata > Actinopteri > Perciformes > Channichthyidae > Pseudochaenichthys > Pseudochaenichthys georgianus. The sequence goes on from NC_047509.1 coordinate 16,043,405, forward strand.
TTCTCATTTTGTCTCTCATAGTTGAGGTATACCTAGGATGAAAATTACAGGCCTCTCTCATCTTTTTAAGTGGGAGAACTTGCACAATTGGTGGCTGACTAAATACTTGTTTGCCCCACTGTATTTATGTATACAGGACATTAAAAAGTGTATTTTGCATGATAGGAGACCTTTAAAAAAATGAGTCAATAATAATGAGTCAAGTGAAACAGTTTGTGCACTTGAGCAGTGATGTTATCAGTTTGGTTTTTCTTTAGCAGATCAGCAGTACACAGTTGAAACAGAAACAAAAGCTCCCTTGTATTGTTTTTTATTCTCTAACAAAGATGTCATTGTGAGGGGAGACAGAACAAATACTTACATTGTTTTGCAATTCATATGTTTTAACGATTGTATCAACAGTATCTGAATTATTTAATCATCTGACCAGATGTCAATAACCCTGACTCCATCTGTATTTTCTTCATCACCACCAGCGTCATAGACTGAAAGGGTAATTTCCTATTCTATTAATAACCTTACTTACCCCTCAAAATATGGACAAACATTGCATTCATAGCAGTATCACATTCTCAAAGAGCGTAGTGAAGAGTGACAGTTTTATTTTCTGCATTTCACTTGCTGACAGTTTTGTCGGGATATGCTTTGAGTCTGTTGTGTGACTGTGATCTTTCGTTTATCTCTATATTTTTACAATAAGTGAAAAAGATAAAGGAAGGTAAAGGGCTTTCTCTAATCCTCAGAATGACAGTGAGGTGGTTGAATTTATTGACTTCTGTTCACTTACAAAGATATACTATATCAAATACAGGCATGTTCCTATACTTCTGAGACAGTTATATTTTATTTTTTAAGTCTCCTTAATTATTAAATGCTATTTGTATTCAACCATTGTATTGTACTTCCTGAATTGATTTATTTTTTCTTGACATAAAAAAATACAACGGGAGATAAAACGTGATAGCAAGGAGAAAAAACTGTGGAGGAATAGCGCGACCTTTAACAAGGGTGGCAGATGCGTCTCCAGAGACAACGACCTTGAGAGCCAAGTGTGAATGAATGTCTGACAGTGGCATCAACAGAGAGTGAGTAATAGTCTTCTCCATGTGCCTCCTGGGACTTGTATGCTTTGTAACACCACGAATGGACACACAGTGACTAACGGCTTGTTTTAATGTTAAGGTTAGCTCAGAATTAGTCATTATATTGGCCCAGGTTGCAAAACCTACGACGGAGTATTAGGGCCACACTTACAAAAAAAAACAGAGAGATTTCGAGAATAAAGTTGTAATAATACGACAATAATGTTACGAGAATAAAGTCGTAACATTACAAGAATAAAGTCATAATTACGAGAATAAAGTCGTAATATTACGAGAATAAAGTCGTAACATTACGAGAATAAAGTCATAATTACGAGAATAAAGTCGTAATATTACGAGAAAAAATACGTAATGTTACGAGAATAAAGTAATAATTACGAGATTAAAGTTGTAGTTTCATAAGTGACATGAGAAGCGGACTTGGAGGAGATTGTCTCATTTCTGCAGGAGGAAATGGCTGGTTCTGGCCGACTACATTGCATTTAGCTGACGCTTTTATCCAAGGCGACTTACAATAAGTGCATTCGACCAACAAGATACAAACTTGAAGAAAACAGAATCATATAAGTACATCAGGTTCCATCGAGCTAAAACATTTCAAGTGCTACTCAACTGCATTTAGATAAGCCAGTCCTTTATTAGTATATAAGTGCTTTGTTAGCAATTATTTGTTAGTAATTCTATCGCTCGCAGTGGAGTCGAAAAAGATGAGTTTTCAGTCTGCGCCGGAATATGTGTAAGCTTTCTGCTGTCCTGATTTCAATGGGGAGCTCATTCCGATTCCACTACAAGACTATCGTTCGACTCCTTCTGAATTCAAAGCCTTGATTACAAGTCTCATCGTTTCTTGTGAAACAACAAATCCCCTTTGAACAGCTCGCAGATGTAACCAACGATAGCCTTGTAGTCAGCCAGACCCAGCCATTTCCTTCTGCAGAAAGGAGACAATCTCCTCCAAGTCCGTTTGGTTCTTTCTTCGAAATAATAGACATAGTTTCTTGCACAACCTTTTCAAAGGTCTAATACTTATGATAATTTGATGCTGATGTGCCAATAGATTAAGTATTTCGTTATTTGAGAAACCTAAACTAAAGTACTGCTTCACAAGATGCTCCACATTCCTCATTTTATTGCAGGACGCTGCTGTTGTCTCCTTCTCAAGTCACTTATGAAACTACGACTTTAATCTCGTAATTATGACTTTATTCTCGTAACATTACGACTTTATTCTCATAACTATGACTTTATTCTCATATTATTACGACTTTATTCTCGAAATATCTCTGTGTGGCCCTAATACTCCGTCGTAAAAACTGTAATACAGGTGTGTGATACAGTGAGGTGGCCATGCATGTCATTTGATATCGTTTTTCATGGGCTACCATCATTATTGCCAAAAGAAAGTAATCCTTAGGCAGTATACCATTTTATCAAGTTCAGATCCAGTGTTGAATCCAATTGAATGATGTCTACAAGCAACTAAAGGTTACAATAAAATAAATAACTACAATTCAAGGATGTCTAATCCCCTTTTATTGTCTGGATAAGCAGAAAATGAGATGAACACCATGTATCAATATGTTTTAGATAAGAAAATGAATGTGATACATTAAGTGTGCTTTTCAAGAGACTACCTCCATACTAGAGGTTCAAAACTACTTTATAATATTGATCAATTACTGAACATTTTTCAAATTAATCAAAGTTTAACTGAGTGATTTATAAATCAAGTAAGATGATCTGATGAAATTCTGTTTATTCCATTTAAATGACAAGACAACACTGATAATTTGCAGTTGTACGGTACTGTTTTTGTAGTGCAATAATCATAGGTTAAATACAGATGACAGCTGCAAAGAGCACATCTAAACACAGCCAATACTTTCATATCAGCCGTTCAGCCGTTACGCTTTTAACATTGATTCGCTAGAGTTGATCTAACCTACCTTTGCTGATGTAGTTTTAATGAGGGAAAATGTCAGAAAGCTGCCACCAACACATGCCTATAGGAATCTTCCTCTTATGATTTATTCAACAGTAACATGGGGTCATGAAACTTTCAAGTGATGGCAGCAGGTGACAGACACTATACCTGACCATCACTCGTGGTTAAAAATCACACCTTGAGCTTCTCTGTCATCCCCATTTTATTGTGTTGCCGTTCTTCCCTTCACGCACTCTGTTCCCTGCCTGAATAAAACATCACCTGAGACTTCTCTCTGCTCCAAATGCCACGGCTTTCTTTCCTTCCGTGCAACAACAACATTTCATGGCAGATATCTGAAACCCTAAATCCCAAAACACCTGCTACAAAGCAAAGCAACAAAGAAAAGACACATGCAACAAGCAGACACATACATAGAACCAGATGAAGCTGAACATCATGGATAAATACACATAACAGTAAAACCATAATAATGATTCAATCAAAAGCACGGTAACCTCGTACACGTGAGCTTTCAAATGAGTTATTCATCTTCTCATGTCCTGAGGCTGTGTACCATCTTCAGTTTAAAAGGTGTCTCAAATTAGTTTTATTATTTATAGTTAATTATTTTTCTGTAATTTTAAGTGAAAGGCATCAGAGCAGCATTCCCCGCAGGCAGTCTATCATATACTGAATGTGTTTATGATTAATGTAGCCTTTAATATACATTTCTAAAAAAAAATTCTATTGGCTGTCAATTTAATTATTCTTTAAAATCATAATATTAGGGTATGCATTGCAGGCTTTTTTAGTTTGTGTAGCAAACTAGTACACCTAGAAAAAGGGATAAACCAAAGTAAAGCGCACACACATTTCTTCATTATTAGCACTTTTAAAGGTAATCTCGAGTGAAACCTCTATCACTTTAAAGTATTCATATCAAGGGTTTTTCTAGAAAAATATAGTGTGAGGGTGAGCTGATCTAGTAAATAAGATATATACATTCTCGCAAGAACATTACGCCCATATACAAGATGGCATCGCAGATGTAAACAACAATGCGACGTCGGAGCTCGAACCCTGCATATAGTATTGTGCAGCCAAAGCAACAACAACAAAAACTTGGTTTATGCTGCCTTTGTCACCTTGGCCTGTCTTCATGTGCAATGGTCTGTAAAAGAGTTGAAGCACTTGAAGGCATGAATCGACAGCATGTTGCGTCTTCATTGAAAATATACAACCACAACACCACTTCCAAAGAGTAAACCTTAGAGAATGTTCAGGGACAGATTTGTCAATGTAGAACAAGTGTGGAAGAGAAAAAGCAAGGACAGAATACATTGGTGTAACACAATGGATGCTTTCAGCCAGCAATAGGGATTGTTTCACAAGGTCTCAGTGTTGCAAGTTTCTATCTCCCACAAACAGGAAGCAAAGATAAATGCTTTGGATTAAACTCTTATGTGTCACCCTGTCAACCTCTCTCCTCTGAGTAAAGTCAAAATATTTTTCATTCAATCAATCAATCAATCAATCAATCAATCAATCAATCAATCAATCAATGTTTATTTATATAGCCCAATATCACAAATGTTACATTTGTCTCAGTGGTCTTCACAGTGTGTACAGAATATCAGTATGACAATATGACACCCTCTGTCCTTAGACCCTCACATCGTACAAGGAAAAACTTCCGAAGAAAACCCAGTTTAAACGGAAAAATGGGAGAAACCTCAGGGAGAGCAACAGAGGAGGGATCCCTCTCCCAGGACGGACAGATGTGCAATAGATGCCGTGTGTAAATTGAAAAGATAATACATTTGCAACATAGGTAGTCCAAATGTTTGGAAATGCATGTGTGTATAATAGGATGATGAATCCACGAGGATATCCATCCAGGACCGATGATCCAGGACCACAGCCACGACTCAAGATCCAGCGCTCGCGATCCAGGACACAGGACCGCAGGATCATCCATGACTGCGGATCCCGGCGTATATAGACACCAAAAAGAAAGAAATGTGGGGAAGCCGGGTTAATCGGAACATGAGAGTACACAGGTACAGACAGAGAGAAGGAAGAAGTAAGATGTCCCCCGACAAACTAAGCCTATATCAGCAAAACTAGGGGCTGAATCTAATCAGCCCTAACTATAAGCTTTATCAAAAAGGAAGGTCTTAAGCGCACTCTTAAAAACGGATAGGGTGTCTGCCGCCCGAACACAAAATGGAAGCTGATTCCACAAATGTGGAGCTTGATAAGAAAAGGCTCTGGCTCCCTGTACTTTTAGAGATTCTAGGAACAACCAACAACCCTGCATTCTTGGAACGCAATGCCCTAGTAGGACAGTAGGGTATAATGAGTTCTTTAAGGTAAGATGGCGCCTGCCCATTAAGGGCTTTGTAGGCGAGAAGAAGAATTTTAAATTCTATCCTGTGTTCTATAGGGAGCCAGTGTAAGGCAGCCAGAACAGGAGTAATGTGGTCCCTTTTCCTAACTCTGGTTAGTACACGAGCCGCAGCATTTTGAATCAGCTGAAGCGACTTGACTGACTTCTTGGTACTCCCTGATAATAAAGAGTTACAGTAATCCAGTCTAGAAGTAACAAATGCATGGACTAGTTTCTCTGCATCGTTTTGAGGCAAGATATGCCTGATTTTTGCAATGTTACGTAGATGGAAGTAGGCGGTCCTTGAAATTGATTTTATGTGGGCGTTAAAGGATAAATCCTGATCAAATATAACACCAAGATTCCTTACAGTCTCACTGGAGGCCAAATTAATGCCATCCATAGTTAGTATATCTTTAGATAATTTGTTTCGTAGATTCTTCGGGCCAAGTACAATAACTTCAGTTTTGGTCGTGTTTAACATCAAAAAGTTTAAGGTCATCCACGTTTTTAAGTCCTTAAGGCAGTCTTGAATTTTATTTAGATGATTAATTTCATCAGGCTTGATTGATAAATATAGTTGAGTATCATCCGCATAACAATGAAAGTTTACAGAATGATTCCTTATAATATTGCCTAATGGAAGCATATATAATGTGAACAAAATAGGTCCGAGCACTGAGCCCTGTGGCACTCCATGGCTAACTTTGGTTTGCGTGGAAGATTCATCGTTGACACGTACAAACTGAGAGCGTTCAGATATATAGGACCTAAACCAGCCTAAAGCAGTTCCCTGTATGCCAACTAAGTGCTCTAGTCTTTGCAATAGGATGTCATGGTCGATAGTATCAAATGCAGCACTGAGATCGAGCAAAACAAGAATAGAGACAAGTCCCTTGTCTGAGGCTATTAGAATGTCATTTGTGACTTTAACCAGAGCTGTCTCTGTGCTATGATGTGTTCTAAAGCCAGACTGAAAATCTTCAAATAAATCATTGTTTTTTAAGTAATCACACAACTGTTTTGCGACCACTTTCTCAAGAATCTTTGAGGGGAACGGAAGATTAGAAATAGGTCTATAGTTGGCTAAAACCTCTGGATCGAGGTTGTGCTTTTTAAGAAGTGGTTTTATCACTGCTACTTTGAATGATTGTGGAACATAGCCTAATAATAAAGACATATTCATAATATTTAATAAAGAAGTGCTACCCCTGCGAGATGGAGTTCATGACTTTATGAGCTGTTCATGAGCACTCATGAAACATTCATGAACAACTCATTATATGTTCACTTGTCATGTTCATGAACCAAAATTCTTAAAATGCTCATGAACCATTTTAAAGAGCAGTTCATGAAATGTTTATGAACATTGTTCATTCATATAAAGTTCCTGTTTTGCTCATGACAGACTTTTATGAGCAGTTTATGAACTTTTCATGATCCAGCCAATCACAACATTATAATTAAAACCCCAAAAAGATTGCATGAGTATTTCATGAACTTTTCATGACTATGAGCATTTCATGAATTTTGGATGATTGTGGCAAGTTCAGAACATTTTTGAATATTCATGAGCATTTTATGAACTTTTGATGATCAGTGTGATGTTTTTAAAGACCTCTTGAATATTCATCTACTATTTGAACATTTCTTTCTTTTTTAAAACTTTTAATCTTAAAACAAAACAATAGTGAATTTGAAACTGAACATTATCTGTATTTATTTTGGTGACATTCATATCATTTTATGGTTTATCTGTACTGTTTGAGAAGCAGTACGAGTAAGTAGCGCCAAGGTGGAACCTTTGGCAGGTGACATCTGGGTTACCTTAGGGGGGACACTTCCGCCCCCTCCTTAGAAGCAATCCAGACGGTCAACCGGATCCTGTGTATAATTATTGCTGCTCCACTTTTCTGTTTTCTACAGGTCAGTACATAATGAAAATGATCGATGTTAACTTGTGTGAATTAGATATGATGTTGGAGATGTTTAGGAGAGTGTGTCAGAAGGTTTTGAGCATGTTTGACATAGTAACGGTATTTTAAAAATACTAAACTGTCGGCAACAATAGATGCCATTTTCGCGGGCTTCAGCCGCGCCTGGGTAAATGTGACCTGAGCGAAGGCTCGCAGGCAGGTTACCTGCTACGCACGGGTAATATGTTTTGTTTACCTGAGTGCAGTCTTGCAGGCACATTGCCTTGTTTTTTGTTTATTAACATTGACAGTGTATTTTTGTTATCTCCATAATATGTTATATTTGGTAAAGATAGATATATTGATAGAAAGTATTATTTGATAGCGTTATGTGTTTATAGATAAAAACCTGTCCTTCACTGCAAACATAGCTGCTACAACCCGCTGCTGCAGATACACGCTTTACAACATCAGGAGGATGCGTCCCCAGCTGCCCCAGAAAGCGACGCAGGTTCTGGTCCAGGCTCTCATCATCTCACGCCTAAACTACTGCAACTCCCTCCTGGCTGGTCTACCTGCATGTGTCATCCGACCTCTGCAGCTCATCCAGAATGCGACGGCTCGTCTGGTCTTCAACCTTCCTAAATTCTCCCACGCCACGCCGCTCCTCCGCTCCCTCCACTGGCTTCCGGTAACTGCTTGAATCCACTTCAAGACAATGGTACTTGCGTACCATGCTGCGAATGGATCTGGCCCTTCCTACATCCAGGACATGGTTAAACCGTACACCCCAGCACGTGCACTCCGCTCTGCATCAACCAAACGGCTCGCTGCACCCTCGCTGCGAAGGGGACCCAAGTTCCCATCAGCAAAAACACGTGGGTTTGCTATCCTGGCTCCAAAATGGTGGAATGAGCAGGATGGACATCAGGACAGTGGAAAGCTTACACACCTTCCGGGGCAGACATGAAAACTCATCTCTTTCGACTCCACTTCGAGCAATAGAACTATTAACAAAGCACTTATGGACTGGCTTACCTAAAGCCAGTTGAGTAGCACTTGAAATATTTTTGCTCTATGAAACCTGATGTACTTATATGATTCTGTTTTCTTCAAGTTTGTATTTTGTTGGTCGAACGCACTTATTGTAAGTCGCTTTGGATAAAAGCGTCAGCTAAATGCAATGTAATGTAATAATTTATATTGACTATGTTGAATTTCTCCTTGAGATACAGTAATTGACTGTGACAGACAGATAACTTAAATGGAGAAATGTGATGTTTGTAAAGTGTAGCTATTTGAATGTAACTGTGTACTTTGAATTTTGAATAAGAAGCAATCCAGACGATCAACCGGATCCTGTGTATAATTATTGCTGCTGCACTTTTCTGTTTTCTACAGAAATCATTTATTGTTGCTGTGGTACCCAAGCTTTTGGGACCCGTAACAACATTTGTTGTGCAGCTGAGTATCAAGAACTGTGCTTCAAATAGTGATAGGATTAATTGTAGTGCTCCACCTGTATACATTTATGTTTGTTTGTTAATTTGAGTAAAGTTCCATTGTGATTGACATAATTGTTGTTTTCTATGGTTGCCAATTGACCCACAGTCAATGGTTCATGAACAGTTCATAGCCAGCCATTGAATTATATTCAGTGACTGGGTATGAACTGTTCATGAAGGGTTCATGAAGTTGTTATGAACAGTTCTTGATATGTTCATGGTTGAATATCCCTACACACTCACTGAAAACTCGATTTCATGAATTGTTCATGAACCTGCCTAAAACCATATTCCATGAATTGTTCATGAACCATTCCAGCACAGGAGTTTCATGAGTAGTTCATGAACTGCCCTAGTGCCATTTAATGTTCATGTCACTTTCATGAACAGTTCATCAACTTTGTTATGAGCTGTTTATGAGCTGTTTATGAGCTGTTCATGAATATGGTTCACTAATATTTCATGAACTTTTCATGACAAGTTCATGAACAGTTCACTATCATCTCACTGGGGTAATTAATGGAAAAACTTCCTTCAACAGCTGAGTTGGAATTGGGTCTAACATGCACATTGATGGTTTAGAAGAGAGAATCATTGAATGTATGTTTGGGCGGTGGTGGCGAAGTCGATTGGGAAGTCGATTGGGACTTGGCTTGGCAACTGGAAGGTCACCAGTTCAAGTCCCGGCAAGACCAAGTGCTACCGAGGTGTCCCTGAGCAAGGCACCGTTCCCCACACTGCTCCCCGGGCGCTGTTCAAAATGGCAGCACACTGCTCCTAACACTAGGATGGGTCAAATGCAGAGAAACAATTTCCCCACGGGGATTAATAAAGTATATCAAATCAAAAATCAAATCAAAATCAAATGTAATTGTTCAAGGTTTATGGCTGAAAAGCATTCTAGTTTACTATCTAGTGTAATATTAGAACTTACGTTTCCGGGAGCTGTTGATAACACTATACTGGTCAAAGGCAAGAGGTCATTAATTTTGTTTCTAAGAGTAACAATTTTATCGTTAAACAAGCACATGAAATCATTACTACTGAGTGCTATGGGAATAGAAGGCTCAATGGAGCTGTGGCTCTCTGTCAGCCTGGCTACAGTGCTGAAAAGAAATCTTGCATTATTCTTATTCTCATCTATTAATGAAGAGTAGTAGGCTGCTCTCGCTTTACGCAGTGCTTTCTTATATTCATTGAGAGTAATATGCCAAATTAAACGAGATTCTTCAAGTTTAGTGGAACGCCATATCCTTTCAAGTTGTCTAGACTTTTGCTTTATTTTGCGGGTTTCGGCATTATGCCATGGAGCTAATCTATGTTGTTTTATTTTCTTCTTTTTCAAAGGAGCAACAGAGTCTAATTTTATTCGCAGCGCATCTATAGCACTATCAACAACATGATCAATTAGGGGTGGTGTACATTTTGTATAAGTTTCCTCCCCTACATGCAGACATGCTATCGAGTTAAGTATTGTTGGAATCTCTTCCTTAAATGTGGCTATAGCACTAACAGATAGGTTTCTGCTGCAAGAGCTTTTGACTAATGCTTTGTAGTCTCGTAATAGTACTTCAAAAGTTACTAAGAAATGGTCGGATAAAGCAGGATTATGCGGTTCGACTAATAGTTGCTCAATTTCAATACCATAAGTCAGAACAAGGTCGAGAGTGTGATTATAGCAGTGGGTTGGTTTATTTACACTGACAGAAACCAACAGAATCTAATATAGAGTTAAATGCAACAGTAAGGCTATTTTTATCATCGTCAACATGAATATTAAAGTCACCTACGATAATTACTTTGTCTGTTTTAAGAAACAAAATTTGATAAAAACTCAGAGAATTCTGATAAGAATTCTGAATAAGGACCTGGTGCACGATACACTGTAACAAATAAGATTGGCTGCAAAGTTCTCCAGGTCGGATGCGTAAGACTAAAAACGAGGCTTTCAAAGGAGATATAATTTAATTTTGGTTTAGTATTGATAAGTCAACTTGAGTCAAATATTGCTGCAACTCCACCTCCTCGGCCCGTGCCTCGAGCAATATGAGTGTTGACATGGCTGGGTGGGGTGGCCTCATTTATGCTGACATATTCTTCATGTCTCAACCAAGTTTCAGTGAGACAGCATATATCAATATTATAATCTGATATTAAATAAGTTACCAATATTGCTTTAGATGCTAGAGATCTTATGTTTAAGAGACCACATTTAATCTTCCTGTTTTGTTGCACTTCAGCTGCTAAATCATCAAAAATGTAACTTTAAAAGAGTCAGGTGTGGATGTGTCCTATTAAAGCTTATTTTAAATAGTTAATGCCCTCACATAAATGTTCTCCCTTAAATTAGGCTCAAGACATTTAATTTAAACAGTGTTTTATCATTTGTCATCTTAATGGGAATATGCCAATAGACTCAATTTAGAACAATAGGAAGAAGTTCAAGCATTTCAGTGCACAATTAGTTGGCTTTTGCTTCAGAAGTAAAGGGATAACATTCATCTCCTTTAGGTGCAAAAGCTTGAACAAACAGAGTATTCAAAGCCCATCTTTGGTAATGCTGTTTTAGCGCAGTTCTCCAGTGATGGGGGGGAGTCTCCCTCCGCAGCCGGTTGGTGTTGGCACAAGTCCGTTGTACAGACCGACATTAACAGCAGCTCTGTCGTCCGGTGATCTAACCGCCTTCTGGAAAAGCTTCACAAGTACGTTGGTACGCAAATGCGCTTTGTGACACAAGTAGGGTGACCAGATCCCAACAAACCAAATGTGGGACAAGGAGTATGGTTGTGTGACAATGTGGGACACCCTCTCAACAGCACCCCCCAACCCCCGGAAGAAAAAAAACGTAACAAATATATAACAACTGAGCAGAAAGTGAAGTCAAAATGCAGTTTTTTAATAAAGAAAAGTAAACTTAAAGGCAGCAGGCATTATTCACTTCAAGTGTTTAGAAATGCATCTTCTTAATTCAACTAGTCAGTATTACCTGTACAAGTAGGCACAACATAAATTAATAGATAAAACCAGCACTGGCCAGGAGGGAACAGAAACATAATAATACATCAAATAAAATAGCTTTCAGTTTTGTCCAGCAACAGAAGGTGGGCCCCCACACACAGTGTGTGGGCTATTTTGTCACCTAGAACCACTGGTGTCTTTGACTCTGTCAAACAACTCTCCACAGAGGCAGGGGCAAGCACATCTGTTATTATGGACGCTGCTTTTGTACGACCACATGACATTTTCTTTGCTATCTCAGAGTCTGGAAAAATGGTCGGCGCTAGCTTGTTACCAGTCATTTGACCGGTATGGTTGGGAGTGTTGCACTGTATGGTAAACACTGGTTATTTCTGCTGCTGTTACCTCGTCTGAGTGGCCATCATTTTTTGGTTTGAGTAGGAATGTCTCCATAGAGTGGGATGTCTCTTTTTGAGCGACACGTTTCTTGTGAGAATCGCATTCTCTGTGTCTTTTGACGTCGTATTCACTGCCATGTGATATTTAAAGATTACTCTTGCAAAGATTGCAAAACTCTCTGAGAGTCGCCCTGCACTGGCTGCACCCACGGGTAAGTGTCTTCCCAGTCTTTGTTGTATGTGCATATTCTTTTCTTCTTAGCTGTAGTTTCAGTTTCCTCCATTTTCCATAACCTGCTGCGTCGCCTGCGTTCGTTGTTGTTGTTTGGCGGGGTGGGGGGTGTGTGTGTGAGTGAGTTACTCTCATTGGTTAACACTTGACCAGCCCCGCCGTGTGTTACAGTTTGATTGACAGCAAACACAGCCCCCTGATGATAGCCTTCCCTGCTTTCTCAACAGCCATTGGATGAATCTGATTTTAAAGAAAAGCGTTTTAGCCAATCAAAATGAAATATGCGGGACATCGTCTCAATTTGCGGGACGCACCAAAAGTCGGGAAAATGCTGTGCAGTCCCGCGCAAAGCAGGACATCTGGTCACCCTAGACACAAGTGACGGTACGCATTTCAGATTACGCACATAACCTGCCTACCAGTTATGTGCACCCCTGTACTACAGCAAAAGTATTCTCCGTCGGGACTTCCTGCAACAACACCACGCCGTTATCTTGATTCTGATTGGCCAGAAGACATTATCAAAGATGTTCTATTGAGAAGACGATCACTACGTGACAAAAGTTTTCAAAACCGTGGCTACTGAAATCAATCTTACTAACTGCTGTCTGTGCAATTTACTCCGCGCGAGTTGGCAGACTTTATTTTGCTTACTTTAACATCATTTTTCATGGTGGGGCAAAGCCATTTCTTGGTATGGGTGTAGCCTACCCCAGCCATACCCTGGCGCTGCCACTGGTGGCACGTATGGGGCGGGCCATTCTGCACATGCGTTAAATATTTTAACGCAATTAATTCAAAAAATGAATTACCGCCGTTAACGCGATAATATTGACAGCACTAATATTAACTAGAGCCGGGACTCGATTAAAACAATTAATCTAATTAATTAGAGGCTTTGTAATTAATTAATCGAAATTAATCGCATTTTTAAGCACAGGGCCATCTAAGCTGATTTACAGATGGCCCTGAGCCCAATAGAGATTGCCCTGAAAAATGCATGCGGACGAAATGGCACGAAGGGTTTGGGGGGCCTCCCCCTAGACATTTTTTAATTTTTGCAGGTCTTAGATGCTGTCTGGTGCATTCTCTAGACTGAATTATAAGATGAACCACCACAATATTATATTGTACAATTTCAATTGTATTCTTCATTTCACTTGTTTGTTTGTTCTTGTTTGTGTTTGCTCGCTTCCTGCATAGCTATAAGAAACACTTAAGTTGTTGGTCAAAACACTTTCCATCTGATGAAGGCAAATGCCTTCCCAGATGGAAAAAAGTAGAAAACATTACATTCAGTTATAACTGCCAAAACAAACATTATTTACACTATTATGGCCCCTGTTAAAAATGTTTGTAATGTTAACTACTGTAAATTGGTCGAACGAATGCCTCCTCATCCGGAAGCTGACCGAGCAGACCCGAGCAGCAGTCGAGAGGAGCCGAGCGCATCCGCGAAGCACACGTCAGAGTTCCCGTTAGCCGGCAAATCTAAATATCTTCGGTCAAAATAATTTCCCTTTAGAGCAATACTGCTTCAGTTGCGCCACTTATGTGACAGACAAGAAGAGTATGTGACAGACAAGAAGAGTATGTGACAGACAAGAATAGTCAACTCTAATGTCTAACACTTAATGTGGAGAAAGAGATGTCCTGTGTGGGTTGATTGTGCGCAACCCTGTCTCCTAAAAATTACGTTCCCACAGAACTAAACTGCATTCTCAATTACGTTTAGCTAGAAACGTATTTTCTCCCACATTACGTTAGTTATGAACGTATCTCAAATACGTTTATTTTCTACATATCTTCTAGAAGCATATTTTCTTCCACGTTACGTTAGTTATGAATGTAACTTAAATACGTTTATTTTCTACATATCTTTGCCATTTATTGTCTTGCTTATAATGATGATAATTAGTTATTTATAAATATCATTTTAGAGCACACCTTTGAAATCGACAATCGGGCTCGATATATGGTTAAATTAAAATCAGTAGGCGAGGCTGTAATTTCGCCAGCTGTTACTCTCATGTGCGAGGCAGAACATAATAGTTTGATCATGCCAAGAAGCTGCTGTGTCGTTTATTGCACCTCAAACATTAAAACAAATCCAGAGTTACGTGTTTCTGTACTTCCTCTAAGAAGAAAGGACAGTAACAGAAGAGCTCTGTGGCTTCAGGCTTGATCGCCGTTCAAATGACAGCGCTGGTTTCCCCAAAAGTGGGCGGGGCTGTAAAGTGAAGTAGATTTACTCTCATCTATTATTCAAAACCATTCTATTTATTCTAACGTAAATTACATGCCAGTGTTTTATCTTTTATTTATTTGTTTTTATTTGAAATCGTATAATGTCGGACTTTTTTTCCGTCTGTGAGGAAAAGAAATGGGGCTCAGAGCCTCAAAATACTGAAATCTGTATTTTTTTAAATCTTTTCCTTCTAATTTATTATTCTTTTCTAAATAACACACTGTTATTTACTCAACAATAACACACAATTATCCTTGTTTTTATTTATTCATTTAATTCTATAATCTTGGGCTTTTTAGCCGTAAATAAAGTCACCGGAAACAGACGGGACATTTTGAGCGATACACACCACAAACCCACTAAACTGATTACCCAAGATCCTCAGCTTGAAGCTTGTTGATTGGATGTTTTAGCCGCAATGCACGCTGGGATATGGTGTTGATATGATATGGAGATATGATATCCGACAACGAAAAATAAAATAATACCTAATTCAGAGTGTGCTTGCTTTTCTCTTTGGAAGTCATCACATAACGGCATTGTAATACACGGTTCGGCTGCATTACATATTACACATCTGCCGTAATTCTTTATTTATAGAGAGAGACAAACAGGAGAACTGCTGCCAAAACTGAATACTTGACGTGGATCATAAATATATCAACAATTAAACAACATCTTCAATTTCTTTTCACAAAATACGTCTCCTTGCAGTATCAATAGTAATTCGGCTGACTTTTATATTTGATCCAATTGGTATATAGGTTATATTTACACCATAACGGTGCACAGCTGATCGAAAAGGACTTGTAGTTTTTAAAGATATTACTGATTTTCTTTGAATATAAGAATCTAAATACTGAGTTGAGAGAATAGGGATTTGGGTGATGGGAGACACATCTATGGAATCACAATTTCAATAGCTTACTATTAAATGACGGATAGCCTATGCCTTTCTGTCTGTGATGTTTTACAAATCAGATATTAATGTGTAGAAGTAAAACAAGAGAAATAGTATAGCAATATCCTGTAAAATTATGTAAAAACATGAATAAAACTACACATCTTCAGATGTTATACATAAGTGTCTACACTAATAATACAAAGTTATTATTAGTATGCTGTGTGTACCTTGTGTGCACCGCCTAGTGGTTAAAGCATGTTATTGAATTATTTTTGTTGAATAATCTTATTTGATCAAAACAATATTAAGAGTACATACTTTCATAGGGGGAAAGTAGAAGGGCAATGATAGAAATATAGAATATAAAAAGTCAAGAAGATACTAAGTGATCTCTACAATAAAACAGTTTAGTGCTGGATGTACAAAGATATTAATAGGAGGATGTGCAAAACAGAAAAATGAATTAACCTTTATTAACACATTAAAAAATACTTTAGGTTAAGGTCTTCTTTTAAACAAGAAAAAAGCTCTGGGGGTATCTATCTACAGATGAATATTAAGCCTGACAAAGTACTTAACGTCTAAAATATTGCTTTCCTGCAATGTTAACTATGTTGAAACACTTATTTTAAATGATATTATACACATTAATTATACTCTTATGTATGTAGATAGAATAAGAAATGTGCAGAATATGACAGTTTAATGGTGGAGGTATACAGTACACACATATTGATAGATGTCTGTTGAGGAACCTGCGACCCAAGTTGTGTATAAGATCAATACACCTTAGAAAACCTTGAAATCTTGAAAGGGATATGCAAAATAGCCATTATACAGTTTTTAATTAACTATTAGTATAGAATAACGAGTAATGAATATACTTTATAAAGATCTGCAGATAAATGTTTAGTCTTCTCAAGCACCAACTATCAAATATCTCTCCTGATTGTTGGCACTTGACAATCACCTTCCCTGAATTGTATTCAGGTGTAACTAAAGTCTGCTTTAAGGGTTGTTTATATTCCACATCATTAATCAGAATCTGCAAAGTAACTAAACTAAATGTAGTGGAGTAAAAATACCAGGTTAACCTCTGAATTGTAGTGGAGTAGAATTACAAAGTAACAATGAGCTGTCGTGTGGGTATATATTAATGCTGCCCATTATGGATACAAGCGATTTTCACCCATTTAGTAATTACATGTTTTAAATGTGTACACACCAATGTGTTTCCTATCGCCTAAACCTCCAGGGCTGTACACAGTTTAATACTGTCAACTTAGAAAATAAACGTATTTGAGATACGTTCATAACAAACGTAACGTGGGAGTAAATACGTTTCTAGCTAAACGTAATTGAGAATGCAGTTTAGTTCTGTGGGAACGTAATTTTTAGGAGACAGGGTTGTTGTGCGTTGATCTGTTGGTAATGCCTCGGGGCTCCGGTGGGCATGTAAACAAATGCATAATGCTGTGCTATACTTTGTGGCCTCATCCAGTTGCATAGCGACACTTATTGTGTAGTTGTCTTTTAATAAGCAGGTAGTCTATCATTAGCTAGAACTAGCTACATCTGATCGATATGGACATAAACGCGAGTGAAGTCTAATCTGACGGGAGAGAGAGAGATCAGCTGCTGCTGACGAGTCGAGACTCGACACGCAGCTCTGCATGATCGCATGCAGCGGTGAGCGGAACAAAAGTAACACACACTTCAGGTTAGAATATCACACGTAGCTATTACCTCTCAAACTACCTAAACTAGTTATACTGTAGATATGTTTAGTTTTACTGTCGGGTCACTCATTACTGGATCCGCGAGCTGCATGATACTGGCATAATAGGTTGCCCGATCGGGCAACCAGCAGGTGAGGCTTCATTGCCCGAGCTAAATGCTAGATGGCCCCAGGCCATCGGGCAGTCCTTAATGTCGAGCCCAGTGACAATCCAGTGAGCTGGTTATTTTCTCAGACGTGGACTTACTTATCCTGGCCCTGAAACCAGTCATCTGGTTGAGTGTGGGTTGGGTCAGGGTGTGGTTCCTTGCACTCGGAGTCGGGCTAACGTCCACGCTAGCTGCTACATGCTTTGCATTTAGGTGATACTTTAGGCTTGATGTGCTGCGGTGATATGCACATTCTTTTTTGCATAATTTGCACACAGCCGTGCTCTTATCGACGCTTCCATCCGTCCGTTTTTTAAAACAAAATGTCCCATCCACGGGGCCGACCAAAGCGGTCTCATCAGCTTGTTCGTTCATGTTTGACTATTGATCACCGTGGTTTGTTGTTGTTTGAAGTCCCATGCTGAAGTCATGAACGTTAGTTGGTGCTCCAGTATAATCGGTACGCTTGAAACTCATCCAGTGAGAAACGTTCCGCTGTGCAAAAATAAGTGCGATTAAAATGCGTTAATTTTTTTAACGCGTTATTTTTTGTGTAATTAATTAATCGTAATTAACGCGTTAAAGTCCCGGCCCTAATATTAACACAAGCACACACGTACTGTACAATCTGTAGCTGTGTGAAGTTGCCCTATTTACTCGGAGCTTGGAGCTTAGTGAGCCATTACCAGCCTTGTTAGACTCATGGCCCGTCCACACGGCGGCGTGCGTTGAAGCTTCAACGCTTCTGCCCGTTCACTTTGAATGGGGTGATGTCACGGTTCGCCGAACTGCATTGTGGGAGCGTCGCTACATGTTGCTCGCTGCAAAAGTTGAGCAATGTTCAACTTTTGAAGCCAATCTAATCATCATGCCAGTACAAGCTCTAGCCAATCAAACCGCGTGCTTGTGTGTCCGGGACGGGAGATTCATGTGATTGGTTGTTGGTCGAGTTTCAGACACGCCCGCCGGCAAGCTTCAACGCACGCTGCCGTGTGGACGCTGCGTAATGAGTAAAAAGATCTCGCAGCAGTGACCTAAACTGTGCATGGAAATCTAGCCCTCTGGAGGGGTGGTGCATACATATTAACCCCCAAATTACCCAGTCCACAGTTTATGTAAAAGTGTAACTGAGCCTGATTTGCCATGTTTTCACAGCATGACACTCTGACTGAGAAAAGCAGAAATTAGGCAAATAATTGTTCCACACTGCTCGAAAGGCAAACAAAGAGCTAGAAAAGCAGGCATCTGAAAGAGCTGAGATCATAATAGAGTGAGCCACTTATAATAAATATGCATGATTATGTAAACAGGACATGAGTGATTATCCTGTGTCCCCCAGATTTAGCTGATGAGAGGGATTCAGAAAAGGAAAATCTCTCTTTTTCTCAACCTTTTTATTCTTCTCCTCAATCTTGTGAGTCTTAGCCTTCTACGACCTGAACCCATCACTCATCCTTTACTGCGTGATTAAATTATAAACGAGGATGCATGTTTTTGCCGTCCTGTAACAGAAACATGTTTCCACACCTTAGCACACCTAACCAGTAGAACACACATATAGTACCCTTCCCAGGAAGTCCCCTGAGTTTTGAAGGGTGACCTGAGATCACATGTTTACAATAGCCGCTTTCACACCGCAGGACTTGCGGTACTTTAGTGCCGGCACTAAAGTACCACGGCACTAAATCCACCAGGGGGCTAGTGCCAATCGCATTCACACCGCAGTACTTTCCCTGAGGCACGATTACGCTGACGTCACTTCGTCTTCTTCTTCTCTGGGTTTACTGGCAGGCCGCAAAACCACTTCACAGCGAGTACAACAAAAAAAAACGAGAGAAGAAGAACTACACGGGGGGGGGGGGGGGGGGGGGGTATAAAGCCCATCCGCTGTATGAGGCGTTTGTTTACTTTCCGACCTCAGACATGATGGAGTTCATAAGGGTAATTTACAAATAAAATACCCCATTATAACAATGGACTTTATCTTTATGTATTTATTATATATTACCCCCTCAGGCTGATTTTGGAAAAGGACATCAACCCTTGTTTGGTGTTTTTCCCTTATTTATCTAAAACAAATGACATGATAAATTACTTGTGTTTGTGTGTGTAAGACTTGTGTTTCTGATAAATTCAACCACCGACACCTGTCTGCTCTCACATTCTTCTATTCTGCAAATTTGGGGTGGGACACAATAAATAAAGCTTTGCCAGTTTGTTTGTTTTATTGCACAGTCAAGACATAACAATAACGGCATCATGCTGTTCCAGGTGTGTCGTATGCATGTAAATCGAAGTTAAATAACAGTGTGAAATGTAAAATAAAGTGTAAGTAGTTTCAAAACAATGTAACAGTGGCAATATATATAGCAGCAGACACGCCTTAGTGCAAGTTAGGTGTCAGTATTAAAAAAACAGTGGCAATATATATATATATATATATAATAACAATAGAAAATAGTTACCACTCTTATTATTGTGGTCTTTAATTTTTTTATAGTCCTGCCTGAGTTTCTTTATTTTTACCCGGCATCCGTGTGCACTGTGCACGATTCCCAGCTCAAGTAGCGAACATCGCTCAAAACATTTGGAGTTGGGAACTGCTTTCTGTAGAAGCTGCTGCATCCCGTCCTTGGAGTAAATTGCCAGAAGCACCGACAATTCCTCATCATTCCACCGCTCCGGTGTTGTAGTACGTGTGGTCATAACTGCTTTAAAGTACAAAAGAAACACTCGCTCAGGTGTGGATGTGGTTTTGTAGCAAGGAAAAAAATGGCTGCCTAACAAAACAAATTCAGAGTCTAACGGGGCGTGGTTTGCAATTCGCCCAGCCAATAGAAATAGAATAGAAATTGGCACTCTTTTGTCACCAGGTTCGTACCACCTCTCTAGCAGGGACTAAAAAGTACCAAAAGAGTTCCCGGCACTGAGTAGTCCCGGCGGTGTGAACGCGACATTATTGGTACTAACGGAACTAAAGAACTAAAGTACCAGGGAAAGTCCTGCGGTGTGAACGCGGCTATTGTAACCCTAAAGGCACGGACACACCAGGCCGATTATCGGCATTGGTGGGCGTCAGGCTGACGAGGAGCGTCGACACGCCCAACTCAGATTGGTGTGTCCCGCACCGTCGGGTCTTTTCAGCCGGGCCGTTTCAGCCGGGCCGACGCCTTTTGGGGCCAAAGGCAGTCAGCAAAAGATATGCATGCGCAGTTCGTACGTGCTTCTTGGCCGTCGGCTGAAGTCTTTGCGGTGTGTTCCAGTGCGACACATGGCCAAAACGCAGAGACGCGAGGCGACGCAACAGTCGGGGTCCGTCTGTGTCAGTTATTTGTTGTCAGATTCGTGTGTCCGGGCCTTAAGGTTGATAGCAGAAAATGTTGCCGATCAATCTTCCTTAACCATTAGTGATCAATTCCCAACCTTATTTATTCAAAATCAATACCTAACCCATTAACATGTGTGGTCAGTGCCTTACTTTAATCAGTTCCTTGGGTTACCTTATAGCAGAGATGGAGTACTCAAGTCCTGGACTCGGACTCGAGTCGGACTTGAGTGCCGATTTTCGGGACTCGTGACTCGACTCGGACTCGTGCACTGATTGACGCGACTCGGACTTGGACTCGTGAATTCTCGCACAGGATGACTTGGACTCGGACTCGGACTCGTGAATTCCCCCCCCCCCACGATGACTCGGACTCGACTCGTACATTGACGCTCCGACTTGGACTCGGAGTCTGATGTCCTCTATCCTGTATGGCGAGTTCACGTACTGGGCCCCGCTATTCCAGTCTAGAGATGTCTACAGACACACCCCGCATCATGCTGTATGCTTTCACACATTCTGCTTCCACATTGGAAAAGAGCAGCGCAAAATGCTCGTTATGTGGAAACAATATAGAAGAGAAGGCTCCGTAACACATTACTCTAAGGATCGAGTTCAGACATATAGGCTGTCTTGAACACTATCATCAGAGCAACGTGATCTAATCAATAAATAAAGATTCAGCCGATAACGAAAGCACATACTTAACATGCAGAATGACGTCATTTTGCATGCTAAGTAGCCATGTGCTTTCTGGGGATAAATCTTTATCGGTAAACTGATTTAACCCGTAAAAGTTCCTTCAAAATAAGAGTCCCGATCTTATTACTATCAAAATAAAAGTGCAAAACGAAAACTTTACCATAGGAAAATATTGGCATACAAATATAATCACTTCTCTAAACTCATTTTAAATATAGTTTATTTATATATAATAATAATATTAATATTAGAAATAAGCTTTATATTTGTATAGCACCTATTACAAGAATTGTAGCCAAACTCGCTTCACAGCAGTTCAATAGACAGGATAACAGCAATGTAGAGGAGCAGCTACATTTCAAAACATATATCCACGAAGATTAATACATGAAGACTTGTGACTCGGACTTGACTTGGACTCTTCTTAAGTGACTCGGAATTGGACTCGGACTCGAACACAGGTAATGATGACTCGGACTCGGACTCGACTTGGACACTCCTTGGGTGACTCGGACTTGGACTCGGACTCGACTACGACTCTCCCTTGGTGACTCGGACTCGAAGAGTGGTGACTCGAGGGTGACTTGGACTCGTGAATTGTTGACATGACTACAACACTGCCTTATAGACACGACTTTACAGCACATCACGGAAATAATCAAGAAAGCAGTGGAGTCAGAAACTCCAGCAGTCTATGCAATATCATAACTCACAGGCTTATAGTCACAAACACTTGCCAGTATGCGTCAGCAGCTGTTCATGGATCCTGCATTAGCCACAATTTCAGAAAACAGCCTACATCATTTCTGTCAGGGCCACTTCAGCAGAAACACATATCCATTTTGATGGAATGGAATATAAATTGCTCCAAATGGCCTTCATAATCGCTCGCTCATGTCATTCCTCAACTCTGATCCTTATGTCACTTCCAATGATTTGTTATTTGGTTAGCGAGGGAACAACACCAGGAAAAGTAATAAATGCTTTCATATCCACCCCATATCTCTACTTGCCTTTGACCGTCTCATATTTCATTGTTTTTGTGTTCTCCGTAAAGGTATTCATTCATCTAGCCCCCTCATAAAACCTGGGCTGCAGTCGAATAGTCCAAAGATCAGCTCCTAAGTTCTAACCCTATCGTCTATTCCTTGACCTCTGAGTGAAACGTCACGGGGTTAAGGGATAGTGGACAGGAGAATTCAAAAGGACTTAGGAGAAGAGACTGCAGTACTTTAGAGAATCCTAATGCACTTTCACTATCTGACGTGTTTATGATGCGCCAGCGGACGTCATGAATGTGCGTCTGCTGCTGTGGGGAAACTATGGAAACTACAGTTTCTATACAGCGGACTACAACATGGATGTTCAATAAGAACCACGGACTACTGTAAACTCATCTAGAGACTCTGCACCGTGCTCTGATGCTGTTGCTTTATGCTTTATGAACGTGGACAACAGAGAAACATATTCTTCATGACCAAAGTTGGAATTGAAATAAAAAAGGAAAGTGAAACTTATGCTCGTCACCCTCTCCCTCCAGTCCACATTAATACAAATGATCCCAATACGTATGATTGTATGAACTATGAAAAGATCTTAAAATCAATACAAATGTATTTATTATAAACGTTAGTCCTTAACATCTATCACTGTGTACATCACCATTCAAACATCTTTTAAAAGTTGAACAAACTCCACACAGCTCAGTAAAGACTGTGAAATGTTGACTTTATTTGATCATTTCAGTAAAAACTAACGTTCATATTTCTCTTTTTGATTATAATACTGATGAACGTTCAAAACAAAGCACTTTGGCAACTTACCAGCTATGTTTTAAAATGCTTAATAAGCACCGTAACTTTCATGATATCATTTCTCGGTCATAATCGGTTGTTTCCGTGAACGGCCGACTGTTGAGTGACGGCAAATGCTGCGACTGCAAGGCATTGTGAGGCAGAATTTTCGCTTCTCCTGTCGGTTAGGGAGGTCCAGTGGTTCCTAAGCTAAAGGAGGTTATAAAGGAAGTTTGAAACCTCCTTTCCTATCATTCTCATCATTCTAGAGAATTCGAACGGCACTTATCATGGTTGCCACTGAGGGACTTCCGGGTCATTTCACTCCTTTAGGAAGGTTAATAAGCTAAATGGACTATTCGACTTCAGCCCTTGCCTCTCTGTTTTAATTTCCCTGGTATCATTTGTTTGGCTGTGAAAGCATAGAACACTTTTTGCTTCTTCCAAAGATGTACATCTCAATCTATCTGCATTTTGCTAAAGGAGGCCAACTGTTAACATTCACTCACATTCATTCAAAACCGAACAAACACAGATGCTTAACGGAGTGTGAGAGTATTTTAGGGATTGTGAATCTGTTCAAACGCCACGCAAAAGCATCAGCGATTTGGAGCCATGTGTTAATATTTGCTTTTGTAAAGGCCCTGTCACACTGTCCCGAAATTGACACCCGATGGACACACGAATATGGAATTGTGAATTTCGCAGGAAGATGGCCCCGAACCACACACGAAGGCAACATTTACATTACATTTAAGACATACAACTGCAATGAAAGTACCAAAAACAATTATGTTACAGTACTATGATACTGTACTGATATCTTCAGACTTTGTTCTTTACTTTATCCGTCTTTATATGTAGAAAATATTAAGTTTTCTCCGTAATGTTGTTTCCATAACAACAACAATTTCCTGTCAACTGTCCTTCAAAATAATATATTATATCCTTTTTAGTTTCACAGAACACAAATTGGGTTATTTACATAATATATTTACATGATTTTGTTGTGCAATAAAACAACCAGATGGACACACGATAAAGGAAATGTTCAAATTCGGCTGTGATCGTAGCAACATCGGGCCGTTCGTGAGGGCATCTTAAACCTTCGTATGACCGCCGGCGGAGTTGCTCCGGCAGCAACTTCGTGAGCGGAGGCAAAATCTTTGGCATGCCAAAGAATTGCCGAAGGACCTTGCGAAGGTTCATTTTCGTGTTGAATTCGTGTGTCAATTTTGCCCTTCGTAAGGCCATCGTGAGGGCATCTTGTTATCCTCGGTGCCATCGGGCATTCGCCCCGATCAGAGTGAATGTGAATGCACCGATGATAACACGAAGATGACACGATTTGACAAGATGCCCTCACGAGTGCCTTACGAAGTTGCCGCTCACGAAGTTGCTGCCGGAGTCTGAGAAACTCCACCGGCGGTCATACGATGGCTTAGATGCCCTCACGAATGGCCCGATGTTGCTACGATCACAGCCGAATTTGAACATTTCCTTTATCGTGTGTCCATCGGGTGTCAATTTCGGGACAGTGTGACAGGGCCTTAATGCATTGATTAACACACATTTCACGTACAACCTTGATTCCATGAACATTTTAATTTAGAAATTAATGTATAATATAATATAAACACATCATTTTTCAAGGCTTCAAAGACTTCGGCCAAAGATACAGGATTAAGACATTCCTCATCTATAAGCCACTAAAAATAATCTTCCATTAAGCAACGTTTTTCAAATAGAGCCAATCGACATGTCTCTCGAATCAATTTAATAGATGACTCTCCTTCTAATTAGAAAATGACGGGACTAAATGGGCCATTCATTATTGAAGAGCATGGTGTCACTGTGTTTTTTCTCATTTGACATACATAGAGATGGAGATGATAGAGATGATATAACAATCTTTTAACTGTGTGTGATTTCAAGGCCAGCACATTATGGATAGTGCTGTTTATTGATATGCACTCGATTTCAAGCCTTAAATAACTATGCTACAGCATATAAATGTTGCATAATATAAAAAACAAATACAGTAATCCTTTTTTTCCCCTTTTGCACAAGAATCATCCCGTCATATAAAATGACACAAACCACCGAAAGGTGCGTTTTGTGCATGACCTGCAACCAAACATCATTTTTTAGCATGCAAAGCGTTTGTGCATAACAGCTATCTGTCGGTGTGTGACTTGACTGTCTGTTGACTTGACTGTAGGTACGTGACTTATCAGCCAGATAGAACATTGTTTTGGCTCCTATTCTTAAACTGTATTATCTTCCCTTCATGTATCCCTCCTGCAAACACTCTTCTCTATCCTTCAGTCATCTATCCATTTAGCCAACAGCTCTCCTTTGAATTTCAACCCAAGTTTATGCAAATGACAAGTGTTGCAGTTGTCTCTTGCACTTGGCATGCCCTGTCCATTCACAATCTTCATCCATCTGTCCACAAATGGCTCTCAAACTGCACAATGCTCAAAGATTGAAATTCTCCCATCGGTTCATCCTAAGTTGACCCGGTGCCCTTTGCAAACTCAAGTCTTAGACATTTCCATATCTCAGAGCTAGATGTGTGTCTTTGTGATAAACAAAACGATGACATGTAGATATGTGCATGTCAAAAGAAAAAGGTTACACTTGGGTTTTATTGCTCAGAGGATTAAGAATACGTTGTTTAAAGTATTTGTTGTCGTTTAATGTCTTTCAACAATAGTAACAGTAGAAATAAAAACCTAGCTATTTGACTATTGCCATCAGCAAAGTTATTGATTGTTTACTTTGAAAAGTGTTCAGGGTTCAAGACAAGTTACATCTCTGTTATGTTTGCTAAAGAGTTTTGGGCCAAAGGACAACAAACATTCCTCCTCCTCCATATATCACCTTCTACATCGTCTTGTCTCTGCCTTATCCTTCCCATTTGCTCTTTCAAGCCCTTTTTTATTTTCAATCTTATGTCTTAATGGGAGCTGTTAGAAGCGCCATGTGCATTAACAAATGGAAAACTCCCTCTGTTGACATTTTGATATGGCAATCTAGTATGGTGACAGCATGGTATACGAATGAAGAAAAACATGTCGCTTTGACGGGCACATTTTCAAATGGCTAACGCAGCAGCATGTGTCACAAACAAACAAGCAGGTGTTTGATAAATAGCAAACTTCAAACCTGAATCTCATTACATGCAGGGATAAGCGCATACATAGAAAACAAATGGGAAACAAACACATCTCTCAAAGATAATGAATAGACACATTTGCTTGTTTCGTTATGTCTCAAAAGTATTTTTACTGTTGAAATGTCTAATTGCGTTACTGTTATTACAAACATCAAAACAAAACAATTTCTGAAAAACAATCTTAAGCATGATTTGTAAGAGCATACATGTTTATAATGTCATGTGAGAAGTGCACAGGGAGTATTTTACCAAACATCATTTAGGCTGTAGGGTCAAGAACATTACTGTTTCCTCAAAGCAATGTTCAGGTTGTTGGGTATCTCTTTCGTTTCAAGTCCCCTAATTAAAGTGCAGAATTTGTTATGTTTTGTTGCTAATCATCAAATCTTGCCTGAAGTCTTCACTGCTCAGCCTTTGTGCACAATGCTCTCAGCTCTGCAAACCGGTAGTTGCAAACCATAATAAGCATTCTGGGTTTATCTGATTATGTACTGAAGATAAGCATTAATAACATCACACTTTCCTCATTCTTAACAACAAAGTCTTAAATAGGCTGCATATGAAGTACTCTGTTGTGCCCTCTGTGGGGTAACTCTTTCTTCTAGTAATGGAATTTATTAATAGCTTATTTGTTTTGCCTAATAAGTTTTGAGACTAATTGAAATGCTGCCATGTTACTTGAAAAATGGTTTCTGTGTGAAGGAAGTGCTACTTTTTAGCTACATGCAAACCTAGGTAGGTGATCAGAGGTGAATGGTGGGAGAACAAGTCTAGTTAAACGTCTTTAATAAAACATCTTGTGAAGTAAATAGTTCCCTTTTTAAAAATGTATTTTTTTGCGTTTTTTCCAATGTATGATTCCGTTCAAGGCCTCACCTTTGAATGTGATTTAAAAAATGTTAAACTAATTAACCTATTTTAAAGGATAACACATATCAGACCTTATTATTCAAGACAGGTTTTAAATGAATTAAAACATGTATTGAGGGTTTTATTCAAACAGTTATTTTCCATTATTAAGTTGGATAAAAAAAGTCACTTGTATTGAGACACAGTATCCTACAAATATCTGCACTCTTTTTTCTCAGAGAGCTTTACAATCTGAACAACAAACAACAACCTCTTAATTTACTTCTGTGTTCCAGCTAATAGTGGAGAAACCAAGCTGCCATATTTACAGCCATATTGTATTTGCCCATTGCAGATTATTATACTACCTAAGCACTATTTAAAGTTTAGTACATTTTGCTCTCTGCTCTTTCTCATTCTCGTGTCATGGCCACCTGTATTGCCAGATGGGCAATCATCTATCAAATTGTACTTGAAAGCATTTGGCAACAAACAACATTTTTAGGCTGCCAATCCTCTCAGATCATATATCAAGTTTGGAGTAGAGAAACCACAGTATAGCGGTGAATAAAGGAGAAGTGAGTTCAGATACCTGATTTGGAAATAAAGCGGGCTCCATCAGCTTTTTTGTTGTGTTTTGTGTGACGAAGGTAACTTCATCACTATGGACTAACGGCTTCGGGCCGGGTAATATTGCACATGTGGGTTTGCACAGGACAAATGTCACTCAGCACTTTAGTGAACAGTTTGCACTTTATTAGCGTGATTTGCACAGTACAGTTAAACATTGCATATTTGCACATTTTTATACTATTTATTGATGTAGTGTTTATTAAATGATTATACCGTATTAAATTGGGATGTCGTCTGGCAGATGCTGGTCGGGCTCCCGGATCCTTTTTATCGTTCCGGATGGGGTTAAAGGAGCAGGTTGGAGGCAGGGGTGAAATGTTATCATGTACATGTGTCTTGTTAGTTTATAACGGTTTTTCTTTTCATACATTAATTAAATATAATGTAAGTAAAGGATGTTTGTCATTCTCCACTAAATGTTTATTGGGAATGAACTAGGGTCCTTATCTGAGCTTAACATCTCTGCACATGCCACCCCTTTTGATGGTAAGGTCCAATTGATGGGTCTATAAAGGGTGGCATGTTGGGCTCATTGGGGAGGGAAATAGTGTGGGAGACAGTCATTGGGGGATATTGATGTTGTCAACCATGTGCGAAAGATGAATACTGTAAATCCCCACACCGGGTTGTATCAAGACGTTCTGCCTCTGTCTCCTTACTTGGTCGGGCCGCTCACTTGTCAGCTTCACATTTTGTAAATCACATGGCCTTTAACCAATGCTACCATTCCTACAGCAGGAACATGGTTACACAATCTCAGATGGGCTTTCCACTGTCACTGCAACTATAGGATAAAGCCACCATAGACAATTAGTGCTGTTTGGGATTCAATAATATACTGTCCACATACACTAATCTCTCACTTGTCAGAATCCAAGTAGCCCCACAATGAGAGAAACAGAGGGAGATAAAAATGCAATACAACAATGAATAGACCAGAAGGTTATGTATAACATCTTGGTTTCTGGCATGTGGCTGCCAGCCTGAGCCCAGTCAAGGCTCTTATTCTCCTAGCTGGCATGCTGAGATCTCAGAGGGAATAAAGCTTTTGGAACGGGATTCCACTACTGACAGTATATAAACAACAGCCACGTAGCAACCTGCCATGCCAAGATTAGCTTGGCAAGTTCAGCAGTTAGACGAGAGTGAGCCAAGTGAAGAGACAGGTGCAGGACCTTATAGGGCAGGCAGCGAAGGGACCGACACACACTCGCATATACACTGTCAGACAGGAGACGTGTGCAATAATGTTTTTCAAAAGTCATTAGCTCCTTAGGCCATGTTTGAAATTGTGTATCGAGCGTGTCTCATTACTTATCAGATATGTGAACATGACATTTTAAGAAATAAGATTGATAAAAACTCTTCTTTGTATACATCTCATGATGCAGCTCTGTGTTTAGCTGGTGTTTTACTACTAATTATAGCCTAGCTAAATGTGGATGTACTTTGCTATTTGCAAATATACTGCTAGCATAGTATGGCAATCTATAATATCATTGTTAGATTTGATGAGATGTGCATTAGCTTGGATGGAAGAGATATTAAAAGCTAATTACATTTCTGAAATGTAAGTCATAACTACTCTGAAGATGATTAGACCGTCATCAAACTGGAGTTATTAGCTTGTCTCAAATAATGTTTCTCAATAACTCAAGTAAGAGAAAAGCCAATCAGAAATCACACAGCTGAAACATTTACGTGTACTCCAGGGCATACTCTGGTGAAGTGGTTGGGTAGTAGGAACTAATGGATTGATTTAGTAATCTCTTGATCTTCATCAAATATTATGACGGAGATCATCAGAAAGATATTGACCCATATGATAGATTGTAGAAGTAAAAATGTTAATCCAATGTTGTCCTATCTCCAAATGCGCACACACACACACACACACACACACACATGCACACACGCACGCGCACACACACACACACACACACACACACACACACACACACACACACACCCCCTAAGCCTTGATCTTACTTGATCTTTGTGACTGTATTTAGACTTGGAACAAGATACCTAGATGTCATGTCATGAGAGAAAACCTTCGATATTGACTCTCTAAATACTTGTCTGAACTTCACATCTGTAATAAAACAATGATCACTCAGTATTTGAACTTACTTATAGAAATATGTATACCTCTTTAAAAGCTGTATGCCAGTACATATACTATAGTAGACATGGTAATTCTCTTCCCCAACGACTTATTCTGTCAGAAATAAATTTGGTTTGTATCCCCCAGCCCCCACACCCTTCTTGCAAGCAACAAATGGATGTCAATGGACATATGTGGAGATTTATCCTCAGCTTTTATTTCTTGTTTTGTTTCTATGACTCTCCAACTTATTCATTGGGGTGTTTGCCTTCATAAGATAAGGTTTTCATTTAAAAACACTTGCACTCTCCGGTGAGAGTAACAGCTTAAAAGGTAAAAATGTGACAATTGAAACTTGGAGATTTCAAACTTGAAACATAGTTATACACCAAAAGTGAAGCAGTAGCAATAGCAAACAGTAGTTTCACTTTCAGGCTTCAACTTCATATAATGTAATCAACCCATGTAATATAACAGTGTTTATTTGGTTTTCTATTGCCCGCAGCTATGTTCAGTTTCAAATTACACCCACTTGAAGCACTACACAAGCACTCATTCCTCACCCCTAGTTAACAAAGATACCAAGTTTGGTGTTGATTCTATGTAGTTTTGACATAAGTCCCCCTTTTTGTTAGAAGCTATTTGATTCATTACAAATAGTGTGCAAGTCTGCATTGGCTTTTGTATCCCCTGACACTATCCCGCTCCGAGCGCAGATCTCAGTTTGCTGGGTCACTGAGATGATGCTGAGCCACAGGGGAGCCACAGGCTTGAGCACAGCACTAAGTCTGTCAGCTTTAATTAGTAGAGGGTTACTTAGATTACTGCTCATATGTGCGTCATATGTTGTCCATTTTTCTGCGTTCCTACTTCCATACACTTCCTCATTATTCTGATTCTCTGAAAAATGTTCTTGCTTTGTGGCCCACACAGATTCTAGATTGTGTCTCTTGTATGAGTTCTGTAGTGTGTTTCAAAGTACACTACATTACATACTGTGGATATGCGTTTAACACCCACATTACCATTGAAATACACTGACTGTGTCTAACTGTCAGTGTCAAGGTGAAACAACACAGAATAAGCATATATCAATGTACACTTATTATGGTAAATGATGTCCTTGAAGTCCATTCAACAAATAAAAAAAAAGCGTGTTTGATGCACAATACAATGTTTACCATCTTTGTTTTTTAGCAACTTATTAACGCTCACCATAAAACATAGCTGAGGTTGATTTTAGATGTCATTAGTTTTGCAGGTTTTTAGTCATAAACCAAACTGTTACAGAAATGTTCACTAATTACTGGTGCGAATTGGAAGGTGGAAGAATGTCCATGATTTAGCAGGATTCATTATTGGTTTTACCTAAGTTTTTAAAATGTGTGGGTTCCATGCATGGGTGGACTGGCCATTGGGAATACCGGGAGTTTCCCCGGTGGGCCGGTGCTGTGTGTGGGCCGGAGGGCCAAAACAAAAAAGAAAAAGTTTATATAAAACAAAAAAAAATAATATTTTTTCCCCCCTAAATCCTACTGGCCCACATTTGTAAGTGTTCCGGCCACTCCCTTTTTTTTTTTGCTTACCTAAATCCTACCGGCCCACATTTGTAAGTGTTCCGGCCCAGCCCAGCCCAGTGGGGTGTGGCCAGGGTTGGGTTGTAACGGAATACATGTAACGGTGTTACGTAATCAGAATACAAAAATCAAGTAACTGTATTCAGCTCGCGTTACATTTGAAAAACGAGTAATCTGATTACAGTTACTTTCGTAAACCTGAAGTGAATACATTTTGGATTACTTATTGGAATTATTGGTGGAAAGATTTCCTCACAACATTTAATATTCATTACTAAAAGGTACAGCCGAATCATCACAGCGCACAAAACCGCGCAGATGGACCAAAAAGGGGAGCGTTTGAAAAAAATGTGCGGGTTCGCTCAGTGAAACAATAATAACGTAACATGGAGGAACAAAAGCCTTCGTTTAAATCGTGTGTGTGTGTGTGTGTGTGTGTGTGTGTGTGTGTGTGTGGAGGTGTGTGTGGTTAAAACACATCAGCCAGACCGCTCTTTAGCCTTTCTAATGATTCTGAAGGTAAACACAGTGAAGGCGGTGCGTGAAAGGCGCTGCGTGAAAGGCGCTGCGTGAAAGGCGCTGCGTGAAAGGCGCTGCGTGAAAGGCGCTGCGCGCTTCTCTTCTCAGAGGCTGAGTTAACCCTCCCGCTGCCTCCTGGTGCTGCAGAGATTTCATGAAGTGAAGGAGGTTTTCCTTCTATAAAACAGCTGCGGGCAGCAAATACTGTGAGTGTCACAGACATGAATACATAGATCAAGGCAGACTGGTGCACACACTCTCCTGTTTTGCCAATCCGGTGCTTAAACAAATATAGCTCTATACACCCCTGGCCGAAATGTCCTTAAAATGAAGTCCGAGTTCGACATTTTAATTAATGTCCTGCTAACACTGGCAGGACAGAAGGCGACACGCCCTTTCTAAGCCATATCCTCACATCCCAAGCTGCATCCCCAAAAAGTGTATTATGTTGTTACATCAGGGTTCAGGGGGAGTGGCTGTACGGCTGTACCCGTAGGATAGAAAAGGGGGAAGTGACGTCTGACTCAGAGGTCGCGCGGCTGTGGAGAAGAACGTGTTTCCCACATTCTGGTACTGAGTTTAGGCTAGTTAGCTAGCAGGTTTATTGTTTTGGGTGCAGTCACTTTTGCCTCCACTTGCTGTTCAAATAAATGTTGAAAGAAAAAGTTAATCTGTTTCAGTTCTGTTTTATATGGAAGAAGAAGAAGAAGAAGAAGAAGAAGAAGAAGAAGAAGAAGAAGAAGAAGAAGAAGAAGAAGAAGAAGAAGAATTGGGAGGGATGAAACCCTCTTTAATGGTCACACATGCAGAGCACACAGCACACACAGTGAAATGTGTTCTCTGCTTTTAACCCATCCTAGCACCAGGAGTCTAGTACTAGGAGCAGTGGGCAGCTATTGTACAGCGCCCGCGGAGCAATGGGAGTGAGGGGGGAAGGGGGATGTCTGGTGCCTTGCTCAAGGGCACCACGGCAGGAGGTGAACTGGGACCTCTCCAAGTAGAAGTCCACACTCCAAATAGGTCTAGTCGGGGACTTGAACCGGCGACCCTACGGCTCACAGTCCAAGCCTACTGACTGCCATAGATTTAGTCCCTAATTTTGCTCTCAAAATGGACCAGATTGATGCATTTAACTTCAACATTTAAAAACAAATCTTCCCGGGGGAGCTTGCCCCCGGACCCACATAGAGGAGGTGAGGTCCACCACCTGCCCACACCCCCTGTTAAATTGTCTCACCCACATTGAGGATGCTTCCTACGCCCATGTTTTATTCCATGTGTCAAGTCAGGCAAATTGGGTCAAAATGTTATTGCATCAATGATCTGTTAACAATAAAATCACTAAATATATGCCGTAACTATTTTGCTCTAGGCAACTCAAGGGCTCAGGTAATGTGATTACTATATGAATAATTGTCCAAAATAACATAAAATGCATAGGGTTTTTTGTTAAGTGACATACTCTCGTCGCCGGCCGGCCGATACATGCCGCGCATTAAGTGGGCCTGTCTGTCAATTAATCCCCAGGCCACTTTTTCCCCCCAGTCCGCCCTGATGCATACCTGTACAAAAATGTATGCCAAAATTCCAGATCTATTGTATGGCATGTGAAGTATAAAGCTGAATACTTCTACAGTGCTTTTCAATTATTAAAACTAGGATCTAAGGCCTGGAGTAGAGTAATCTGTTTTCAGCTGCACCGCCGCTGTTTTCAGCCCCCCCCCCTCCCCCCCCCTCTGTCGACTTTCCTGAAGTACTCCCCCGTTGATAGAAATCAACACGTAATGAATTAAGACCCCACGGTTTGATGATTGATAGGTGTGTGGGTTGTCTTTCATTTTGACACGCAGACATTTTTTATAATAAACATAGTTTAATATGTTAAATGGATATATCCGCCTTCTTTCATTTATCTTTCCATTCCTACAACAATATACATAAATAAATGGCATATTTTGGACATAAGCCGCGTTCACACTGCGGTACTTTTCCCACAAAGGTTCATGCGAACTTAGTTCATGATCGCGTTCACACCAAAAAGAGCCGGGACTAAAAGTAGTTCATGCGAACCTTTTTACCCCCTCGAAAGTCCCTGCTAGAGAGCAGGGACTTTCGAGTGGCTCTTTTTTGAGAAAAGAGCTATATTCCTGATTGGCTGGGCGAATTGCAAACCACGCCCCGTAAAACTCCCAAAAAGTTTTGTGAAGCCGCCATTTTTTTATCCTCGCATTAGCATTATTAGCATTAGTATTAGCCCAGCGCAGAAACGCAGAGAGACTAACTTATAGCAACACAAAATAAAACATGGGAGCGGTGGAGATGAGGAGGTGTCGGCATTCTGGCGATTTACTCGGAAGGTACAGTAGAAGCTGCTGGGACTCCCAGCAGCTTCTACTGAAGCCAGTCTCCAACTCCGGGGACTTCCGGCCGGGGACTTTGGGCGGCAGTATATGCCGTGAAGTGGTTTGCGGCCTGCCAGTAAACCCAAAGCAGAAGAAGAAGAAGTGACGTCAGCGGCTTCATTTGCCTAATCCACCCCCAGGGACTTTTTCTGGTGTGAACGCGATCTGTACTTAGTTCATGCGAACTAAAGAGTTCGCATGAACTAAGTTCGCATGAACCTTTGTGGGAAAAGTACCGCAGTGTGAACGCGGCTATAGTTCGAATGGTGGTTAATCATGATTAATTAATTTTTAAGCTGTGATTAATCTGATTAAACATTTTAATCGTTTGACAGCCCTAGTTAATATGTAACACTTTTCAGTCTGTTGACTAGAGATTTGCAGTCATGTTTCCGTCTAGTAAGACAAAACTCTGTCTTTTCTATATTTTCTCGACCTTGGAAAGTTAATCCAGGTCTTTATTTCATCCCAGCTGGAATAATAAAACACCTTAACTCAGGATTTAGAAAACCATTTCTGATACGATATGAAAATCCAACAAGATCCAACAGTCATAATTGTGTTATCCATTCCTCTTATGCCAAGAATAGATTTAAGGATTTCAAAGCATTTGGAGGTCAGGTAAAGATTTGGATTTGTTATTTTTTTAATAAGCATTAGAGCCTCTGGTTGGACCCTACTGGTTGTTCCTAAAACAGACATTGATAAGTATTTACTGTCTGTGTCTCTCACTGAAATTTCCGTCATAGTCCAAAAGAAAAGTAGTGTATTGATGTGAAAATATGTTGTTGTTTTTTCCATAACTCAATGGAAGACAATATATTCATGTAACCTTAAATGTGCCAGTGGCGAGCCGTCAGGGCCCCTATTTTACAAAATAATATTTAAAACATTTTTTTTTTTTAAATATGTTTTTAGTTATATTTTTCATTAGTTTTACCAAAATAACTTGATTTAATTGTATTTCAAATAACATTTCCAAAGAAATAAATCCTTTGAAATCTGCCTATTCAGTTTCTGCGAATGGTTAAATGAAAGAAGCTCGTCTTCGCGAGGTACTGTGAAGACAGGAGCTGTTGGACGTCCAGCTATAAATTCACAGAGGGCCCGCTATAGTAACTCAATGAGAGAGTAATGTCAAATGACAGTACAATTGGCCAATCACATCTTCCCTCTAAATGGGTGGGTTTTATTATCGCGGACTTTATGACAAGTTCCGCCCACTGTGAAACTTTTTTTGTTTCCATAGCAGCAACAACTTCCTGTCAACAGCGTAAACTGGTCTTCAAAATAAAAGCATGCCAAATTACACTTAAGACATATAACTGCAACGAAACACAACGCAATATCCTTTTAAATTTCAAAGAACACAAATTGGGTTATTGACAGGTGTTGTTTTTTGGTCGCTTTCATTGATGCGTTTTGCACCCCGGGCTGTTGTTTTGATATTCCGCTGAAGTATACGCTGTGACATAATAACTCTAGGGCCTAGGTATAAAAGTCACGGCTCGCCACTGAAATGTGCAATAGAAACTATGCATTACAGATTTATTACAGCGTGAAGATAAGAGTAAACGCTATTCCACAGATGAGTGGGCAAACAGACGTTAAAGGGGTTTGCCCTCCTCCTTATTCCAAGTTATAATGGAAATGATAATGTATGGTTACTCCTGACTGAACTCAGACATTTGCTACTTGCCTGATAACAACACACAGTATGCCTACTAATGAGTGCAAACAGCATAATGGAGAAAGTTCCTCAGAAAAATAACAGTCACTTGTGAAAGGAAAATCAACGATCTATGGGTTTTGTTTGAGGACGGATGCAAGCTGTGTGAGTGATGACTTGTGGAAATGGATGGAATGATTGTAATTTATTCAAACACAGTGTATTGGCTTAATGTAGCAGATACGGATATATTAGCGAATCCATAAATACAATTGTTTCTAAAGGTTTTGTCAAAGAATGATAAAACTCCCTTTCTTCTAAAGTTGGGATTACACATATTTTTTACGTTTTTGTTGAAAATGTGCCATGTGTTTTAAGAGCCTAAAACATGAACAGGTCTAAATGTGGTAGTGATCCTGAGCCTTACATATACATACAGTATCTTCAAATTCTAATCACAAAATGTTATTACTGAACAATCCTCAACTGGCAAATCGTTTCATTTTTTCCTTATAATATCTGCTCATCTCAACTGAGACGTCTTGTTTTTGAAATCGAGTTAAGAAAAGATGATGGTGTTTGTTATATATTGAAAAAGTCCTCATGAGGGCATAAAGCCCTGTGCTTTTTACTAGTAGTAACTGTGAATGTATTTTAAAGGAAACAGGGTTGCATGTTGTGTGTGTGCTATGAAAATAGCGCTTGATCTTTGACCAGATCTTTACAACAGGAAATGTCATTATTTATAAAGGACATCATATATCATACCTTCACCTTCTTAAACTAATGGCCTAAGGCATATTTGAAAGTATTTCAAAAAACAGAAACAACTTAACCAAATATAGAATTTATGATATATATTAATTATTTCACACAAAAAGGTTATGACAATATATGACTATTGACATACACATAACACTGTCTGTCAATTGTGAAAATAAGAGGGTTAGATGACTTAGGCCAATTTACGAACATGTTGTTGTGACTTAGGCCATTTGAAACCTGACTTAGGCCTTATTACTTCTGGAGTAAGTGACTTAAAAAAAACAGTGCACTTCTCTTTCCCGCATTACTGTGACAGACCATGGGGCTGGGTCAGCCACTAACAGTTTAAAATGCTAGAAGAGCATACAGAGACTCAGGAAAGGGCAGTTTGGCCCTTTAATTCAATATAGCAAACTCAAGAGGTACAACTTAAATCACTCTTAGCTAAATAAAACAAAAGGCAAGTAAATCAAACCCTGAGGAGGCATGTGCCTCTCCTCACTACTCCCTCCAGCTCTTCTTTGCTGTGTTTTTAATTGTAGCTAACCCTTTTCCATTTAAATCAGTTTCTCCCCTGAACCTTTCTCAGTCATCTTAGTGTGTGTGTGTGTGTGTGTGTGTGTGTGTGTGTGTGTGTGTGTGTGTGTGTGTGTGTGTGTGTGTGTGTGTGTGTGTGTGTGTGTGTGTGTGTGTGTGTGTGTGTGTGTGTGTGTGTCTAATTATGTGGCAAATTGTCAAAAAGCTGATGACACTCGAAGGGCATGACATGTTTCATGGACGGAAGGTCCTGAAATCTCCTCGCCTTGATTGGCAGAGCGTCAACTTCAGCAGTTGCAGCTGCCTGTTGAGATTCCCGATGTAGTTGGGAGATGGTTGTGCCTGGGTGAAGGAACTTCTTGAAGGAAATCTGTCACGGCAGTTTCCAGCTTTGCATTTGTGCCACTCTTAGGGCCAGATGTAGTTGATGGGTCTGCCACTTGTTCGTCATTGGTCGATGGTGTCTTTGTTCAGCCAGTGTAATGGTTCTTTCAGGGATACCAAGTGTAGAAGAAAAAAAGCTTTGTACACTTTAAGAAAACACCTGAAGTTGTTTCAGTTGGTAGGAAAATTATGAACTGTGCCTGGATCCCTCACCAACTTTCTTTTGCTTCATGGCAACCTTTGTGACCAAAGTGGTGACGTATAACCGATGTTCTTCCCAGTTGTCCATTGACCAAACTTTCTGAAATATCCACTGCCTCTGCTCTTCTGTAATGGATTGACAGTCTCGAGTTGTGACTCGCTGACAGAACTTCGAATTGCAGGGAAGGCCCATAGCCTTTGCAGCTATTTCTTTGCCACCTTTGGCCTTGTATGTTTCTTCTTGGATTGGATTCATTTTGCTTCCATGTTTCTGGGCTGAGGTATTTATGTTGTTTCCTTTTGACCGTATTGTTTTCATACACATCCTTTAGATGTTCTGAAGTTGTTGCCAGACTGTCTTCATTTTCAGGGACAGAGGACTCATCAGAGGATGGATTGTAGTTTGGGTCAATGATAACATCATCATCATCTATGTCTTCTTCATGGTGTGGACGGGTCTGCTAAGGCATCTTCAGCAACACTCTCTTCTTCAATGAAAGTGTTTAGGTTATTGTCTGCTCCATCTGACTCAGGGTGTTTCTCAATGTCTAGTAAGGCTGCTCCGGAGCCACTATTTCAAGGATACTACGTCATCGAGTCCCGCCGAAGGACTGTTCCAATGTCCAGGATCCTTGGAATTCTACCGAGGCCGGCGTAATTCGTTGCTGGAAATTTCGAGGCTTCACATGTGTATCCTCCGCGGTCTTAAAATCCCCACAATGCGGACCAATTCCCCAAATCTTTGTTGGAAAATGTAAGGCGGGGCCACTCATATGACGCACACCTGCACACTTGCTAGCCTGTTCCATTCTTCGCTCTCCGAAAGCCAGGAATGATTCTTGCCTAGCTTCTGAAGGACCTGACTCGGAGGACAAGGAAGCGTCCTCGACATTGAGAAACACCCACAGTGTCTTGGCCTGGTACATGCTGCTCCACCTCTTTAACGTCTCATTTTCATTGGATGATTCCTGATCGGTGTCTGAAAAGTCAAGTGCATCTCCTACCAAAAAGGAGTAGGCGTACGGTCACAACGGTGTGATCATTGTGAAAAACATTTTTGTAATTGCACTGTGGTCCTATGCATTAATACATTAAAGCTATTTAATGAATATTATTTGGCCAAATTCAGTTAAAAAAACATTTACCGGTAATCTTTCCTAATAAGATGGAAATGTAATGTGGAAAAAGGACAATATTAAGAATTAAAACAGACAAACGCAAAATGTACTTTTCCTTATGAAGTTTTGAAAGATTAGATTCGTTTTTAGATGAGTCTTTATTGTCCCAGAGGGAAATGTGTGCAAGCCATGGAGCTACAGTAGCTACATTAGCTATAGTACCTACATTAGCTATAGTAATTGTGAAATTAAAAGACTAAATAACTACACAACATTTATAGCCTAGCCTATAGTATAGTAAACATCACTTACCAACAGGGGACAAGCCCTGAACCATGAAAATAACTTAATTTATCTGTTAGTTTTTCTTTCTTCTTGAAGCAGCCATTTTGTAAAGCTTGTCAAATTGCCTAAGTCACAAGACACGAGACGCTTCTCAATACTCAAATTTCCCCTCCTCGACTCCTCAGTCCTCCGGTAGTGACCCGGAAATTAATTTCAGCGCGCCATTTTGAAGGACGTCTCATTTCTCTAAATGCACACAGAGGACCGAGGATCGAGCGTCGAGGAGGCTCTCTGGAGGAGTTATAACCGAGGATACACTGATGGTTCCTCCACGGCTCCTCCGCAGATGCATTTCCGGGAACGGTGGAGGCATGACGCATGGCCGGACTTATCTCAGCCAATGACAGCTCTGCATGCATCCGCTGGATATTATTTTAGAACCTGCTCTCATCGCAACGCGATGTTTACAGTGATAACAGCTGTGAGGTGCAGAAAGCAGAGCAGTGTGTACAATATATAGCACTCAGTATAACAGGCCTACTCTCTTTATTTGCTTTAGTTTAGTAGATAACTACAAACAAAGAGTCGATATTTTTCTAAGGCCATTTAGTGCTTCACATAATAAAATACACAACGGCTGTAGCCTGATTATGCTTTAAGAGCTGTAGGTGTGTGTGGTACAGTGTGTAGGTGTGTGTGGTACAGTGTGACGGTGCGTGTTGTACAGTGTGTAGGTGTGTGTTGTACAGTGCGCAGATGCGGTGGACAGACGGGTCTCAGTTGGTTTGGTGTCCTCTGCTTACTTTTAATACTTGCAAATACAACTTTTGGCCCGTAATTTCAATTCTCCATTTCAGCGACCAGAGAGAGGGGGGGGGGATATATCCAGCCTCTGATTGTGTTACGTTATTATGAGAGTGCTCTCATACTTTAAATTGCATATATTTATATAAATATATTTGTGTGTGTGTGTCCGCATCTGTAGCCTGGTATTGTCTCATTATACCGCACTCTCAATTAATTCAAAGTAAATATGTGGGGGAACAATGTTCAGCTGATCTAACAGAGATTATAAAATATGACAAAACACTCGACAGCTGATGCAGCTGTTGCCACGTAATAATGAACGGACGTCGCTTTAATATGACCGCTCAGAGGAGAGGAGTTCTCATTTCTTTAAACGTCTGCTGCTTCCCCTCCTCTCTCCTTGGTTCCCCTCCTCGGTCCTCCGCTCGCATCTCCTGTGGGCGGGACTAAGTCTCGAGGAGGGGAGTCGAGGAGGGGAGTCGAGGAGGGGAAATTTAAGAATTGAGAAGCCTCTACTGTGACTTAAGCAATTATCTTTTAAAAATATATTGCCTAAGTCACACTCTTGACATAGGCCATTATACTATCAGGGTAGGAACAGCACTTTCTTTTCAATAAGGATGTAGGCAATTTTACCAGAGGTGGCCAGCATCAAGAAGAGATGATTTAGGCAAAAAAAAACATTTTCTCCAAAATATGACTTAGGCCATTAGTTTAAAGGAGACCTATCATGCTATATTTAAATGATATAGTGTATGACCATACGTATATAATGTATATTTATACATTTTATTTTTCAAAATACCAAACAGATAATTTTTTAGCCATGCCTCGTTTCGCTCATTTTCGCTCTATTCCAAGTCGGTCTTTGAAAATTCTGAGCAGCAGCTGACCACGCCCCCCTGCAGAAGAGCAGGCACGTTACCATGCTTGCTGTGATTACGAGTGTGGAATAAACATTTCATCTCAGAGCAATGCATGTGTTCAAGCATATTATCAATTTGATCCAGAAACTGACTCTGAAGCAGCGGAGGTTTTGGTGGAGGTGCAAAAATCTCAGTTGCAGCAGGACGTTTCTGAATGGTTAGCTGACAAGCTGTTGTCCCTATTTATTTTACTCTGTTACGATGCTTGCTCCTTATTCCGTTCATATTTTGGCTAATTAGCAAGAATGCAATGTGTACAGTTTGTAACGCAAAAACAGCGATATATATATTTATTAGGGCTGTCAGTCGATTAAAATATTTAATCGCGATTAATCGCATGATTGTCCATAGTTAATCGCAAATTAATCGCACATTTTTTATCTGTTCTAAATGTTCCTTAGAGGAATATTGTTGTTAATACTCTTATCAACATATGAGTGGACAAATATGCTTTATGCAAATGTTTATTATCATTTGAACAATGACAAATATTCTCATGAATATTAAACACAACAACCTCTGAACATTACAAATATTCGCCTCAATTCAACCTGTGTGTGTGTGTGTGTGTGTGTGTGTGTGTGGTGTGTGTGTGTGTGTGTGTGTGTGTGTGTGTGTGTGTGTGTGTGTGTGTGTGTGTGTGTGTGTGTGTGATGGATCGTTGGAGCTATGTGC
Organism: Pseudochaenichthys georgianus; assembly: GCF_902827115.2. Classification (NCBI taxonomy): domain Eukaryota; kingdom Metazoa; phylum Chordata; class Actinopteri; order Perciformes; family Channichthyidae; genus Pseudochaenichthys; species Pseudochaenichthys georgianus. The sequence goes on from NC_047509.1 coordinate 16,085,327, forward strand.
AACTCAAGGCATATGCTCGAACGGGAGCTGCCTGGACGCTGCGATCATGTTGCGCGCATTAACACTAGCTGAGTGTGCTGACTTCTCCTACAATGTCCCGCTGTCTGCTTCCTGCATAAAGTCCACCCTCCTGGTCCTCCCGATGGCCTGTCGGTGCCTGCCGGTGAGCGTGGAAGTGTGGTCTGCTGCAAGCGGGCAGCAGGAGCGGGGCTGTCAGCATCAGTTTGTAGATGGTATTTTAAACTCGATGCGCTCTGACACTACGGGGCAGCCGAGGAAAAAAATACACATGCGTTAATCGCGTTAAAATAATTAGTGGCGTTAATTTTTTTTTGCGTTAACGCGTTATTAACGCGTTAACTTGACAGCCCTAATATTTATAAAGGGAGACATTCATATTTTCAGCATATATACAATGGCCTCATTGCGTTTATTAATAGTTTACAGTCCTTTTCTTCCAACATCGTGCAACAATCGTTGGAAAGTTCAATAACTTAGGCTGATAAAAAGTATAACTCCAACAACACCTCAGTTGTCAGCAATGTTTGTAGTTTCATGTGTTTGTAAAAGCTCAGTTATTGACTTCTTTGTGCAAATTGCGCCACGATGCCTTCTGAACCGGAGAAGGTGTGCTGCATGGAGATACCACAGGTAACATTTTTGATAGCTTCACTAAGTTGTCTGTTTAGAGAACACATTTTTCACATGTCATTCAATATATTTTTATCACACTAGGTGTCAAGACGGATGCAGTAACTTGAGGACTCTGTAACCTGTATGGTGGACCATCCTGGATTGGAGCCTGTGTGCCTAAATATGTTCTCCCTGCAGAATGCGTTGAATATTTACAGAGCTGAACATGGTGGACTACAGTTGAGGCAAATAGAGCAGTGAGTGGTTTGTTTGTTTTGACTGAAATTGTAAAACGAATGCTAATATTGTTCATGGAAATAAATACTGGTGTATATGGCTTTATGCAATCTTTCATTGTACATGTACCATTATATTATATACTACACAGCAATGGCATAACACACCCATGTGTACGACAAAAAAAGTCCACACACAACCTTATGCTTTTGAAATCAGAATATTCTTTACCCATCCAAACATGAATAATCACGACACATTTGATATCAACTCGGAACTTTATTGTCAAAATCAACGGTTCTTTGAACCCATAAAAAAAAACTAAATGTAGCCTACTTGTATTTTGTATACATGACACTAAATATTTTTACAGAAGCTTTGTGAGCTGGTGCTGGGGCTTCCTTGGACGCAGGATCAGAGTGGTGTTTCCGGCCTGCGTTGTCCTCAGGATACGCAGGGAGTTTCCTGATCCGTGAAATGTCAATGTTGGGTTCAGACAGCAGTCAAATTGAACCGGGTAGCATACCCGGCGATGACCTCCTCCCCGTCAGGTCGCTCATAATGGTGCAGGGTCCACAAAGACTTGGTCGAAGATGAGGTCCATCAAGTTGGACACGTAGCCTGTGCAATGTTAAAAAAGCACCAACAAAAATGTGGTTTAGATTAGTATATGCATGTAAAAAACTGAAAGTTCTTTCTAATTTTTTTATTTTATATTTGTAAATAGTTGTATAATAAATATTTTAAACACTTACGGAATGTGGGGTCAGTCTTTACTGGTTTTGCTCTGCATTCTCCCTTCCTGGCCTTTGGGAACTGCAGTTTATACAGAGGGTTTCCAGTGGATGTAGTGGCTTGTGCACGCTCAGCGTTTTCAATGTAGTGCAGGGCTGCCAGGTACAGTCTTTCATTTCCGCCATGAAAAAAAATATGTAAATAATAGCAAAGGATGTACAAATTGTCACTAATTAGTAAGTATGTGAGGTGCTGGCCTGTAAAGAAGAACACATAGTTAGAACAAAATCATCTCAACTTAGTATTCAGGATGAGAAAATACTATTTGGATAAATATAGTCTGAAATCCCAAAAGATGGGGCTAAAACTCTCTATTTAGCAAAGCTCTTTGCTTAGCCTTTTCCAATCTGAGTTAGTTTTGAACCGTAACGTACATGCTGTGTTTCTGACTCAATACAGGTGATGTGTTGGAGAGGGGCTGAGCTCAGTAGACTGACTCACCAGATGCTAACAACAACAATGCACGAAAGGTCTCTCTCGCTCGCTCGTGCCACACATACACACACCCTCCCGGTCTTCGCAATAGCCAGTCGGTGCCTGCCGGTGAGCGTGGAAGTGTGGTCTGCTGCAAGCGAGCGGCAGGAGCGGGGCTGTCAGCATCAGCTTGTAGATGGTATTTTAAACTCGATGCGCTCTGAAACTACGGGGCGGCCGAGGAAAAAAAATACACATGCGTTAATCGCGTTAAAATAATTAGTGGCGTTAATTTTTGTTTGCGTTAACACGTTATTAACTCGTTAACTTGACAGCCCTAATATATATATATGACATAATATAAATATGATGTATGCATTTATAATTAGCTAAATAAGGCACTTGAGAAACAAATTATTGGTACATAACTCCATTTTGTATTTTAGGTTAATATTGGTGTGACCCTCTGTTCTTTGTTAATTTCAATATGTTTATTGATTTTCAGTTTACAAAAAATCAGATAGGACGAAGACATAGAGCCAAAAGCAATACATATATACACAGGACAACTACTTTACATTAAAGAAAAGTAGCAACACTAAATTAAATTGGTACATACCACAAGGGCACTCTAATACATCTGCACTCATCGAGTTTTCCAGCAATAGGACCGTATTTCTACAGAGGATATCACAGTCATTTACATTTTACCATATTGTAGCACATTATAGAATTATCGTATTATCCTGCCCCAGTTTCGTTCAGAAATTGAGATAGGTCGTTGTTCTTGGTGTACTCTATAAAACATCCCCAGACCTTCTGGAACAGTTCTTGTTTGTCTTTAAGAATGTAAGTGATTTTTTCTAAAGGCAGACATAAAGAAAGTTCCCTAAACCACTGTGCAATACTAGGTTTGCCCAACTTTTTCCATGTTAAGGCAATCACTCTTTTTGCTTGGAGTAAACATATATCTATAAAAACTTGTTTATAACGTTGTATGTTATGTCCATCCGGATATAGGCCAAGTAGGAACATTTTTGGTTCCAGCTTTAAGCTGATCGCTAAAATATTCTGTACTGTTACCCTAACCTCTTCCCAGAATTCCTTTATTCTTGGACATAACCATAGACAATGAAACAGTGTGCCTTTTCCTTCCCCACATCTGGTGCACGTGTCTGGGATATTAGCGTTACATTTATTCAGTTTTTCTGGTGTAATGTACACTCTCATTAGCCACTTGTATTGCAGAAGCTTTAGACGCGTATTACCCGTCTGTGTTTGGGCCACCTTACAAGCTGTGCTCCACTGTTCCAATGTTAGATTTTCCTGTAAGTCATTTTTCCAAGCATTGAGTCTAGAGTTCGAGGATTCTGAGGAGAACGCCAGCAGGAGATCATAGAATTCAGATATGATGCCCTTCCCAAAGGGGTTTTTAATTAAAACTTTCTCCAATATGGACAGAGGAGGGGCCAGCATGAGTCGGTCCTGGTTCGCTCCTACAAAGCTCCTGAGTTGCAAGTATTTAAAAAAATGTTTACGAGGAATTTCGTGTTTACTGACAAGTTCCTCAAATGATAAAAACTTCTCATTATCACTTCCAAACATGTCTTTTAACTGTCCCACCCCCTTTTCCGCCCATAGTCTAAAACCTCCATCGGCATTCCCTGGCACAAAAGAGTATTTCCCCATATCGGGCTGAACCCGGAGAGAGAAGAAGGTTCGTTCATATATTTTTTAACCTCCTGCCAAACATCAATCATATTTTTAACTATAGTTAGTTATAGTTAGTTGTAGTTTTTTTAAGGTTTTTAGGGTTGTCAGAGTATAAATAAGTAGGAAGTGGGAGCTTTAAGGAGCAAGACTCAACATCCCTCCATGCCGGAGGCCTCTCCTCTGTGTAGTAAAACATCAATGTCCTCAGCTGAGCTGCCCAGTAGTACCACAACATGTTAGGGAACTGTAAACCTCCTCTATCATAAGGCAAGTACAAAAGAGATAAACGGAGCCTGGGGCGTCTGTTATTCCATATAAAATTACTAAACATTTTCTTCATTCTAGGAAAAAAATCTGGTGGGGGTGGCAGGGGGATGTTTTGAAATAAATATAAAAGCTTGGGGAGAACATTCATCTTGAGTATATTAATTCTACCCATTAGAGAGATCGGAAGGTTTGACCATCTATCAACTGATTTGGAAATAGACTCTATAATCGGATTATAGTTAGAGTTCACAATATCTTCCAATTTGGGGACAATCTGAATACCCAAGTAAGTGAAAGTATTTACTGTTCTAAAATGACCAGCATGTTTGGGTGGGTTAGACCTTTCCTCCGAGTTAAGGAGCATGATGGAGGATTTTGAATTATTTACTTTGTAACCCGATATTTGGCTGAACCCTTTAATCAGATCCATAAGAGCCGGTATAGAGTTCTCCAGATTTCTAAGGAAGAGAATCACGTCATCAGCGTAAAGAGCTATTCGATGGTCAAACCCTCTCACATGTATGCCTGAAATCATTGTGTGCTCTCTCACAGCAATAGCAAATGGTTCAATTGCGATTAAGAAAAGAAGGGGGGATAGAGGACAACCTTGTCTACAGCCCCTACCGATCCTTATCGGCTTTGATATGATATTATTTGTAATTATTTCTGCATACGGGTCGTTGTATAAAAGTTTTACCCAATTACAAAACTTCTCCCCAAAGCCAAAGCGGACAAGAAGTTCAAACAAATAGGACCATTCCACCCTGTCAAAAGCTTTCTCAGCGTCTAATGCCAAGAGAGCTGTATCCGGCGCCCCCCTTTGTCATGTAGAATGTTCAAAACCCGTCTCACATTGTGAAATCCCTGACGGCCAACCATGAACCCATTTTGATCCTCTTTTATAATTTCCGGCAGCAGGCCTTCCAGTCTCCTTGCCAAGATCTTACAAAGTATCTTCAAGTCTGAGTTTAGGAGGCTTATAGGGCGCATGTTTTCGCACTTGTCATTTGATTTCCCAGGTTTTGGCAGAAGTGTGATCAGCGCCCCTCTCAGGGTGGGAGGAAGTATTCCATTTTGAATAGATTCAATAAACATTTCCAAAAGGGGTGCCTTTAATTTCGCTTCAAATTTTGTATAGATATCGATGGGCAGGCCATCCGGTCCTGCTGCTTTCCCCGATTTCATGCTCTTCACTGCCTCGGAAATCTCCTCCAAAGACACTACATTCTCTAATTTCAAACTTTCCTCATCCGATAATTTGGGAATCGTGAGGCTATCTAAGAATGGACTCTGGAGCATTGTCCCCTCGTCTATTTCAGAGCTGTATAATCTTTCATAATAATCCCTGAAAGCCCCATTTATTGCCACAGGGTCTGCAACGGTCTCCCCCTTGTCATTATTCAGCACAGTGATAGTCCTTTCAATTTGAAGTTGTTTTATACGCCATGCCAGGATTTTACCTGACTTTTCCCCTTGATCGAAGATGGATTGTTTAAGCTTCAGTAAGTTAGCTGCTGCTTTAGAGGCTGACATTTCATTATATTGTGCTCTTAATAGTAACAGTTCTTGGTGTAATTTAGGACAGGGATTTCTAAAATAGGTGTTTTCCATGGCTTTAATTTTGGACTCTAATAATAGTATTTTTTGTTTGGCTTTTTTAGATTTGGAGCTCGTAAAGTTAATAATCTGACCCCTAATATAAGCCTTAAACGCTTCCCACCTAGTACTTGCAGAAGTTTCAGAGGTGTTAAGCGTAAAGTATAGATCAATTTGTTTTCCCAGAAATGCTATTAGGTCTGAGTCCTGTAACCATTTGTGCTGGCATTTCCATTTGGGGGGATCCCTCAACAGCCCTGGGTCTACATACACAATACTATTCGGGGCATGATCCGAAATCAGAATGCTGTCATACATACAATCTTTAACTTTGCATACCAAACTTGCAGAAACTAAAAAGTAATCAATTCGGGAATATGTTTTATGCATATTAGAAAAACAGGAATACATTGACAATCCAGGGTATCTGTCCCTCCATATGTCCCTCAAATGTAGCTCTTTAATGGACTGGTGAATAATTTTCCTACTTTTGTTATGAGTCTTGTCTATATGTGAAGCTCTATCCTTAACAGGGTCTAGAGTACAGTTAAAGTCTCCAGCTATAATGTATTGACCTTCGAGAGATGCCAAGATAAAGAACAAGTCATTGAAAAAATGTGTGTCGTCCTTATTTGGTGCATAAATATTAACCAAATTAAGACGTTCTGTATACAGAGTACCCTGAATTATCAAATACCTTCCCATTTTATCTGCGATTACCTTTGTGACATTTAATGGAATGGACCTATGTATAAGAGTCATGACCCCTCTCGCCTGGGTAGTAAAAGGAGCTGAAAATACCTCGCCCCGCCATCTCCTCCTTATTCTGATGTCTTCATTCAAGACCAGGTGCGTTTCTTGGAGAAAAATTATTTTGGATTGTAAATCCGTTAACCTTCCCATGACCTGCTTCACCTTTTTAATCTTTTGCATCCCTCTACAATTCCAGGATGTAAATTTAATTTCTAGTCCGCTGGTCATAACTATCCACTCCAAATGGACTTTTCATGTAGCAACATATTAGAGTACCCCTAAACAACAGTAACACAAATAATAACAACATATACAACATGGATGCTTCTAAGTGCATCAGCCCCAAAACACATACCCCAAAGCCCATAACCCAGGCTTCTTCCCCCCTCCTTACTGTACACTCCAGTATAGCTTGATACCACTCCACACTTGGTGAGGAGTAGTCTAACAACGCCATCCACCCTAACGTGTAATCTTTCCCTCCTGTATTTCAGGTATAACCAAACTCTTTTCCTTTTCTTTTTTTTCTTTATTCAAAACATTGCACAATTGAGCAGAGATGTCAAGGCACATCTAAGATTGTCCAAAAAACTAAATTATAAGTGTTCATGTTTATGCCTTAGAACAAAGAGTAACGAGGGATGTAAACGCCACTCTGAATCACAGGACACCAAGTTCTGTTCTTTGTTAACGTTGGATTTAGCTTAGATTAAATGTGATTTCTTAATGATCTCAATTGTATGAAAAATAAACATCCGATATGATGTGATGTTTTGAAGTGAATCGGACTTTACGAGGGGTCATTGATATCAGATATCAAATGGTCTTAAAAGCTACCCAAATCATTATTTTTTACTCAATTATTCAGTCAACCACTGCTGCTAAACACTGAAACTGGAGACTTATAAGACAAGGAAAATAAGAAGGAAACTGCATTTGTTGTTAAATAAGATCTGACACCTACGTTGGTGTCTACGGTAGTTGTAATAATTCATATTTAAACACATGTACTGTATTGGACAGTCAAGGGATCAGTGCATGTGTGTGTTATTAACAATACAGTAACCTACTTCCCATACTGTATACGTTAAGGAAAAGCTAATCCGACTCTTCACTGTATTCTGCTGAGTGAATCCCATTACTCTTAAGCAGAGTATGCAATGATTACTGTTTACAGAGTGGATGTAATCAGGCTCACTGAATTGTGACTTTGTCCCTTTTTCTCATTCATCTTATGAATAATATACATAATTCGGCTTTCATTCCCATCTTTCTGACAGTTTCAGTTATAGGATTTTTCTCATTCTTTACTTGTCCTCGCCTATTCTTTACAAACTCCTATTCTTTATTCAACGTCTCCTTCGCTGTCCTTGACAATATTTCCCTATTTTTCTGTTTGGTATGTGTGTCTGTGTGGAGACTGTCAATTAATTTTGTATGACAGCAAGGCTTAAATTGTCAAATATGTCCTTTTGAATGATTACCCTCAATTCCAGCATTCAGCTACAGACTGACAGTCACTTTATGGCTTTCCTCTACTCGCCATTGCTTTTCTCCCACTCTCACACTGACGGGGTTGAGCAAGGGTTCCTCCCTAAACTGCCAGTCATTCACTTTCAATGTCTCTCTCTTGACTTCATCCTCTCGGCGGGGCTGTTAATCCAGACTTTCCCCTTGTAACTGTGAGGAATTGCGGTATCTCCTTCTCCTTTTTTCTGTTTGTTTGTCTATCTGTTTGTCTGTCTTCCTGGCTGGGCGTGGTTGACCTACTTTCCGTTTTCCGCCAACTCACCTCCGCTCCTGTTTCTCATCATCACTGATTACCACCACTCACCTGCTGCTGCTTAAAACTCCGGTTCGATCATCAGACTTCGCCAGTTCTTCGTATACTCACAGTGGTAAACTATAGGTAACTTACTCAGAGTAACATGAAGTGAGATGTCTCACTATGGGATGCGCCTCATCGCGGAGCAAACAGAAGCATCAATCTCATTACGCCAATCCTGATTGGCTGGTGATCTTGACGTCAACGTCAGGGGAAATCACCCCCTATAAGTAGCCTGCGCCACGACGCATGCGTCATTCAAAATAAGCACCTCTTCTCGCTTCACCATAGCAAGGAGGGCCGTCTGGTGAGACATCTCACTTCATGTCACTCTGAGGACTGGGGTTACGTAAGTAACCTATAGTTCTCATTCATAACACTCCGTTCGATGTCTCACTATGGGATATTGTAGCTCCCGTATTGCCAGACGAGCTTATCTCGAAGATCACCGATCAACCAGAATTTAACAGGTGGAGTCCCGACTCAACAAGGTGCCCAGCACTGCTCGGGCCACGCTTGGAGCGGAGACGTCTAGCCTGTAAAAGCGGACAAAAGTGAGCGGCGAAAACCAGCTTGCCGCTGCACAGATATCCTGGATGGAAACACCCTTGAACAAAGCCCAGGATGTAGCCAGGCCCCGAGTCGAGTGAGCCCGCAGATTCTGACTCGTATAGGCCAAAGCAATCGCCTCCACGATCCAGTGGGATAGTCGTTGCTTAGTAACAGGCTTACCCTTGTGAGGTTTAGCCCAGGACACGAAGAGTTGGTCATTAAGACGAAGCTCTTTTGATCTGTCCATATATGTGTGTAAAGCCCGGACTGGACACAATAGATCCTGCTGCTGCTCCCCGGAGGAAACCAGCTGCGGAGGAAATGCCTCAATGTCAATCGGGGTACACGAACCAACCACCTTTGGTGTAAAGGCAGGGTTGGGTTTCAACAACACTCTCGTTTGCCCTGGGGCGAACTGAGTGCATGAGGGATGTACAGACAGTGCATGGATATCACTGACCCGTTTAGCGGATGCCAGGGCCAGTAACAGCACTGTCTTGAGTGACAGATGTTTCATGTCAGCTCCTTCCAGGGGTTCAAATGGGGTCATTTTGAGCCCATTTAAAACCACTGCCAGGTCCCATAAGGGCACCAGTGACCTGGAGACAGGGAGGAGCCTGCGCGCTCCCTTCATAAAACGGCAAACCAAAGGATGTTGGCTAGCCGTTTTACCCTCAAAGCCCACATGGCATGCAGCAATAGCAGCCAGGTACACCTTGATCGTGGAGAAAGCTCTGTGTTTATCGATCAAGTCCTGTAGGAATGATAAAATCACCACGACAGGACATTGAAAAGAGATGTGCCCTTCTTGAAGGCACCACTCCTCAAACACCCTCCACTTACAGTCGTAAAGAGACCTGGTGGAGGAAGCTCTCGCACTCTGAATAGTGTTTATCACCTTCTGAGGGAGTCCCACTGTATTCAGATTGTACCACTCACGGGTCAGGCCCATAGTGCCCCGTGCTCTGGGCGTGGGTGAAGGATCGCCCTCCCCGCCTGAGACAATCTGTCCCTGCGTGGTGGGGGCTGCCATGGCTGCCCGCACAACAGCTGATATATCTCCGCCAGCCCGTATATTGCGGGCTAGGGTGGAAACATCAGAGTAAGTGTGTGGCGTTGCTCCTTCACTCTGGCCAGAGTTAAGGGTAACAGAACTAGGGGTGGGAACGTGTACAGAGGACCCGGAGGTCAATCGTGTACGAGTGCGTCCCCGCCTCACGGTGCGTTTAAATCGTGCATTAAAGAGAAACAGCTGTCATTGAGCATTTTCTCCCTTTGCAAACAGACTTAACGCGGCTCCGCCGTAACGCACCCACAGCGGACTCCCGATCCTTGGATGTGGAGTCCAGTCTGCATAGAGTGGTGCACCTTTTGACAGTAATTCTGTCCCTAGGTGCATAACTATAGGTTACTTACGTAACCCCAGCCCTCAGAGTAACATGAAGTGAGATGTCTCACTATGGGATGCTCCTCATCGCGGAGCAAACAGAAGCATCAATCTCATTACGCCAATCCCGATTGGCTGGTGATCTTGACGTCAACGACGCATGCGTCATTCAAAATAAGCACCTCTTCTCGCTTCACCATAGCAAGGAGGGCCGTCTCGTGAGACATCTCACTTCATGTTACTCTGAGGACTGGGGTTTCGTAAGTAACCTATAGTTCTCATTCATAACACTCCGTTCGATGTCTCACTATGGGATATTGTAGCTCCCGTATTGCCAGAGGAGACCACCGACCAACCGGAATTTAACAGGTGGAGTCCCGACTCAACAAGGTGCCCAGCACTGCTCGGGCCACGCTTGGAGCGGATATGCCCAGCCTGTAAAAGCAGACAACAGTGAGCGGCGAAGACCCGCTTGCCGCTGCACAGATGTCTTGGATCAGACCCTGATTTGAAAGAGCTCGCGGACCCGAAGGTGCCTGCAAACTCTGACTCGTAAGGGTCTCAAAGCAATAGCCTCCACACGACAGTGGGAGAGCCGTTGCTTAGTAACCGGCTTGCCCCCCTTTAAGGGTTAGCCCAGGACACCAGGAGTTGGTCATTATGACAAACACCCCTGATCTGTCCATACAGGTGCGTAAGCACAAACTGGACACAGCAAATCCCGCTGCTGTTCCCCGTAGGGACCCAGCGGCTGAGGAAATGTCTCAATATCCATTGGGTACATGTACAGACAGTGTCTGAAAACATTACTGGCTCGCCTGGCGGAAGCCAGGGTCAGTAATAGCACTATGTTAGAGAGACCTGGTGTAGGAATCTCTCGCACTCTGAATAGTGTTAACACCCTATGAGGGAGTCTCACTATATTCAGGTTGTACCACTCACGGGCCAGGCCCATAAGGCCAAGCGCTCTGGGTGTGGGTGAAAAAACTCACCCCCCGCCTGGGACAGTATGTCCCTGTGTATTGGGAGCTGCCATGGCTGCCCGCACAGCAGCTGATAAATCTCCGCCAGCCAGTACATAGCTGGCCAGTGCGGAGCTATCAGAATAAGTGTGTGGGTTGTTCCCTCACTCTTGCCAGAGTCTGGGGAATCAGAGCCAAGGGTGGGAACGCGTACAGAAGGCCCGAAGGCCAAACGTGTGCGAGTGCGTCCACGCCTAACGGTGCGTTTAGGTCGCGCTTCGAAAAGAACAGCTGACACTGAGCATTTTCTCTTGATGCGAACAGATCCACCGTGGCTCTGCCATAACGCACCCACAGCTGGCTCACAATCCTTGGATGTAAAGTCCAGTCTGCATAAAGTGGTGTACATCTGGACAGCAGATCTGCCCCGAGGTTCGACAAACCCGGTACGTGCGTCGCTCTCAGGGAGAGGAGACGCCCACTGCTCCATAGGATCAGTTTGCGTGCCAGCATGTGTAACTGGAGAGAACGCAAACCCCCTTGGCGGTTTATATACGATATTGTCGTCGTATTGTCTGTCCTCACGAGGACATGGTGTCCTCTGAGAAAAGGCAGGAAGTGCTTTAGGGTGAGGCACACCGCTAAAAGCTCCAGGTAATTTATGTGTGCCCGCTGGAGGTCTCTGCTCCAGAGACCCCTCACCGGGAAGCCTTCATAAATACCTCCCCAACCTGTCAGACATGCGTCTGTGGTGACCACCCTTCGTGAAAGGACAGCACCCATAGGCACGCCCCGTACTAGAAAAGTCGGGTGCAGCCAGTGGCGCAGTGCCGTTACGCATTTCACAGTAACCATTACCCTCCGTGCGCCATGACGCGCGGGGTTTAGTTTTAAGGCGGCTACCCAGCGCTGAAACTCCCTCATGTGTAAGCGTCCTAGTCGTACGACCAGGATGGCTGACGCCATGAGCCCCATCAACCGCAGGCATGTTCTGAAGAGAACATGTTTGCGACGCTGGAATAAAGCGAGACAAGCTCTGAAAGCTTTCACTCTTTCCGCTGACAGGCGAGCTGAAAAGGGCACCGAGTTCAGGTGTAACCCTAGGAAGAGTATAGTCTGCGCGGGGCACAACATGCTCTTCTCTGTGTTTATTATGAACCCCAGGTTGAGCAGGTGCTTTACGAGAACATTTGTCTGCGTAATAGCCTCGTGCTCCGACTGTGCGAGAAGCAGCCAGTTGTCCAGGTAGGTCGCCAAGCGAATACCCTGTTGTCTTAACGGGGCTATCACGGCTTCCGTACATCGTACAAACACTCTTGGACTGAGAGACAGGCCGAAGGGAAGTACTCTGTATTCGTAACAGATCCCCTGAAATGCGAATCTCAGATATTTCCTGTGTGGATAATATACTGGGACGTGGAAATACGCATCTTTCAGGTCGACTGATGTAAACCAATCATCTTGTCGCACGAGACGCAGCAGAGATGTGTGAGTGAGCATTCTGAATTTATATCTTTTTAGATATCTGTTCAGAACCCTCAAATCCAGTATTGGCCGGATTCCGTTCCCTCCTCGTTTGGGGACGAGGAAGTACTTGGAATAAAAACCACTCTGACTCTGCTCGGCAGGTACAACAGATATAGCTCTCTTTTCTAGAAGTGAGAGGATCTCTCTCTCTAGAATATGGGCTGACTCTCCTCGGGCTTGTGAATACAAAATGCCCGAGAAACGAGGGGGGGTGACAGCGAATTGGAGTCTGTAACCCCGTGTTACTGTCTTGAAAACCCAAGCAGATGTTGTGAGCAGCGGAGATGTCACATCTCCTGCCCTCTGAGACTCTGTTTGTTGTGTCATGGGGCCCTCTAATGTCTGAACACGGTGGTACCCCATTTCAACAGTCCCCACCGTTACTGCGCACGCACGTGGCGGTGGCTTCACGGACCCGTCAATAATCCGTCCTTTGAGAGATGCCGTAGCTGCTCTCGAAAGGGAAAGGATTGACGGGCCGTTATTTACAGCTCTAGCCGGCAATGCGTGCGCACGTGGCATTAGTGCCCTTAAAGCCCCAACCGGCACTGCGCATGCGCGTGGCGGTGGTGCCTTCACAGACTAGTTTATTATCCGCCTTTTGAGAGAGGCGGATTTATGCGGATTTATGATTAACGGACTGTTTATTGTTTTTATTTTCATTTTTTTGAGCTGCGCCCTTGGCCGAAGCCTGGATGCGTCAGCGAAAAATGGTTTATTCAAACAATAATGATGTGACATGTGTTTTGTGCGGACTTGAGGATGGCGTTGAGGCATCTCTCGAGGCAGCGGGAACACAATTCGAGCCGGAGAAGGAACTTCCAGCTCTGTCACAGAGGGGAGAAGGAGGGGCTGTCATGCCGCTCGCTTCTTCCTCCTTGATTGCTGGCCGAAATTCTGGGTTGGCTGCGCCTGGGCTGCAGCCGGGACCGGAGATTTTCTAGACCAACTCGCCCTCGTCTCCTGCCTGGGCTGGGGACTCTGGGCGGGCTGCGACCTCTGCTGATCTGGTACTCTAGATCCAGCAGGGTTCGGAGCAGCTTGGGCGAAGGGTCGCTGTTGCGGAGGCAGCGGCTGGACCCTTCGAGGGAGACAGAGGTGGAGGGCCTCGTCTTCCTTCTTTTTCGACTCGCACCTCCTCTGCATGGAAGCGAGAGCGGAGCCGAAAATTCCCTCGGGAACGATGGGCATATCCAGCACATCTTCTTTTTCCCGGTCCGGGAGGTTGGTGAGGTTGAGCCATCTAGCTATTTCCTGCACCACCATGATCCCCATCACTTTGCCCGTGGCCTGGACGGCGCAGCGTTGGACACGGAGACAAATGTCTGTGACCGCGGCTATCTCGTCCAGAGTGGCCGGTCCAGAATCGCTCGACAGATCCTCACAGAGCTCCGCTTGGTACGCGGTTAGCATCGAGGAAACGTTCAGAGCTCTGGCGGACAACGCTGCAGCTTTGTAGGCCCGTTCCGTCATGGTCGGCTGGAATCGGTTTGTTTTTGCTGGCAGTGTGGGGTTCCTGCTCGGTGACGGGCCCATCCTCGGTAGGAGGTGGGCTGCCACCAGCGGTTCCATAGGCGGTATGTGGAGCAGGCCGAGCCTCTCCATACCGTCACAGTCAAGGGAGGAGGCACCCTGGATTGGGGCCTTGTTGCTAAAGGGCCGGTCTCTCCACGAGACCGACACCTCATCCAACATCTCCGGGAAGACCGGGAGGAGTTGCCTCTTTGTCCTCGTTGTTTGGAAAAACAGTTTTCCCTCGTAACGGGACCTGGAGGTCTCCTTGGCCACTTCGGGCCATGGGATGTCTAGTCTGGCCGCAGCACGTTGACACACGGCTTGTAGGTCCATACTGAGACAGGGCGAAGCTGGTGTGCTATCGCCCGAGAGAACAGCCTTCGCTCCAGGCTTTGCAGCCTGAGCTGGTGACATGAAGACGTCGTCTTCTTGTTCGTCCGAATCAGACAGGAGGAACTCAGAGGCATCCTCTTCGTCCTCCATGTAATTTAATTCCAGGACATCCTCCGCGGGTGAAACCATGGTGAGGTCCAGTCGGGACCCCCAGCTTGGTATAGCGTGGGGTCCCGTTCCCGCGTCCTTTGCCGCCACCGGGACCCGGCCTGATATGGCGCGGGAAACCGGTTCCGCGGCTGCCGCGGTTGATGAGCCCCAGGCCGTGAAGGCGAGGGACTCAGTCTCTGCGGCGGACGCCCCTGTGTCTTGGTTGCCAGCCGGCCAACCAGTGGACATGAGGGTATCCTGTCCCGACAGGTTAGCTTGTCGTGCTAACCGTCGGCGAAGGCTCTTTATGGTGAGGTGGGCACAATGCCCGCACGAGCCGGGGTCATCGATAGCCTCCTGGGCGTGTTCCAGCCCGAGGCAGGACGAGCAGACCTGGTGTGAGTCTGTGCCTGCTATCTTCAACCCGCAGTTGCAGAACCGAGCCTTCGAGTCCCTGACTCATCTGGTGTGAGGGAGAGAGGCGTCCATGGAGAGGACCCGCTCTTAACAGGTATGTCGAAAAAAAGTGTCCCAAACTGTCCTTTATCCGGAGAAAAAAGGTAGTGTGGGTCTTTTCCTCTCAAAGAATATTACCTGGTGTGGCAATATTCTTTAAATCCTTTTATCCTCCGGGGAAGAAAAAAGAATAAAAAACGTCCTCGCTACCGTGGTGTCGGCAGTGAGGGAAAAAAGCACAAGCTAGCAACTGGTGTGTTGCTAACTTGCAAGTCAAAATCTTACCTTACTTAGAATTCGGCGAGGTTGACTATGGTACTTCTTCTGAGAGAGAATAGGGTAGCCGGCTAACGCCCGTCGATCGAAATTAGCTTTGGGTTCAGTCTGTGGACTGTTAAGCTAGCCCGGCTACCGTTCGAGATGTGCTCTGAAGCGAGAAGAGGTGTTTGAATGACGCATGCGTCGTGGCGCAAGCTACTTATAGGGGGTGATTTCCCCTGACGTTGACGTCAAGATCACCAGCCAATCGGGATTGGCGTAATGAGATTGATGCTTCTGTTTGCTCCGCGATGAGGCGCATCCCATAGTGAGACATCGAACGGAGTGTTATGAATGAGAACTCCCGGTACCTGTGTCGTTCTCAGAGAGAGGAGACGTCTGCCGCTCCAGGGGATCAGTTTGTGTGACAGTGTGTGTGACTGGAGACAACGCAATCTCCCCTGGCGGTTCATACACGATATCGTGTTGTCTGTCCTCACGAGGACATGAAGTCCTCTGAGAGAAGGCAGGAAGCGTTTTTGGGTGGGGAACACCGCTAAAAGCTCCGGGTAGTTTACGCGTGCCCGCTGGAAGTCTCTGTTCTAGGGACATCTCACCGGGCGACCTTCGTAAATCCCCTATCGGCCCGTCTGACCTGCGTCCGTGGTGACCACCTTCCGTGAAAGGACTGCACCCGTAGGCGCGTCCCGCACTGGAAAAGTCAGGTGTAGTGCCACTACGCATTTTATAATAACCAAAACTCTCCGTACGCCGTGGCGTTCGGGGTTTAGTTTTATTATGAGGCCCATGTTGAGCGGGTGCTTTACGAGGACATTTTCCTCCGTAATCTGACTCCGCTCGGTGGGCTTTATAGATAAAACCCTTCTTTCTAGGAGAGAGAGAACCTCTCTCTCCAGAATATGGGTTGACTCTCTCTGGGTTTGTGAAAACAGATAAATTATAACTGTTTTGAGAAGCCCAGGCAGACATCATGAGTATCTCCTGCTGTATGCTCCTTAGAGCCAGCTGGGATGTCACTCTTACGGCTCCGACCGGCACTGCGCATGTGCGTGACGGAGGTGCCTTTACAGCTCCAGCCGGTACTGCGCATGTGTGTACCGGTGGTGCCCTCACGGCTCCAGTCGGCACTGCGCCTGCGCGTGCCGGTGGTGCCCTTAAAGCCCCGGCCGGCACTGCGCATGTGTGTGGCGGTGGCTTCACAGACCCGTCAATAATCCGTCCTTTGAGAGGTGCCGTAGCTGCTCTCCAAAGGGGAAGAATTGGCAGGCTGCCCATTACAGCTCTAGCCGGCACTGCGCATGCGTGTGGCGGTGGTGCCTTCACAGACCCGTTTATTATCCGCCTTTTGAGAGAGGCCGTAGCTGCTCTCAGAAGGGGATTTATAGTTAACGGACTGCGACCTCTCGGCCAACTTGTCTAGTCTGGCCGCAGCGCGCTGACACACGGCTTGTAGGTCCATACTGAGACAGGGCGAAGCTGGTGTGCTATCGCCGAGAGAGCAGCCATCGCTCCCGGCTTTGCAGCCTGAGCTGGTGACACGAAGACGTCGTCTTCTTGCTCGTCCGAATCACACAGGAGGAACTCAGAGGCATCCTCTTCGTCCTCCATGTAATCCAATTCTAGGACATCCTCCGCGGGTGAAACCATGGTGAGGTCCAGCCGGGAGCCCCAGCTTGGTATAGCGTGGGGTCCCGTTCCCGCGTCCTTTGCCGCCACCGGGTCCCGGCCTGATATGGCGCGGGAACCCGGTTCCGCGGCTGCCGCAGTTGATGAGCCCCAGGCCGTGAAGGTGAGGGACTCAGTCTCTGCGGCGGACGCCCCCGTGTCTTGATTGCCAGCCGGCCAATCAGTGGACGCATCCCATAGTGAGACATCGAACGGAGTGTTATGAATGAGAACTCCAGTTCCGGCTGACTAGATTTTCTAGTGCTTTTGTATACTCTTCCTGTTGGATTTTTTCGTATGCTAATCCTGTTCTGTTTTTTGCCTGTTCCAGAAACTCCACATTCCATTCCGTCCTGCCTGCCACGTCCAGCCCAACCTCCGTCTCAGCCCTGCTCCACGTTCTCTCCACTCTGTTCAGAGTTTGCTTTGTCCCCTGCCTGGTTTTTTGTGGACCTTTTTAAATCCAGTCTTTTTGACACTTCACCTAAGTCTCCGTCACAGTGTTCTTGCATAGCGGGTTCAAGTTTTGTGTCTCTTTACGAGGATCTTAACAGTAACCCTGACACTGCTGAGAGGAGAGCACGCAGGAGAAGGGAAAATGGGCAATAATATAAATAAATAGCCTGGCAGGCAGGCTTTGTAGGTGCAGTATAAATCTCTCAGCTTTAGACAGACACTTTATTTAGGATTATTTGAGCGGTACAATCTAGTTTTCACAATTTATGACCATCATTTTTAAGTCAGTGATATTGATTTAAAATAGTTTCATAAGCCCAGTAGTTAATGTGTTTAGAGAATCAAACAGAGTGTAAAATACCCTGGGTCTGACTCAGTTTCAAGTTAAGAACTGGGATGTGAAGGGGAAACAGATGTAATACCATGATGCTCAAGTAAGATGAGTCTCTGTATGCAATACAAAATATGCTATTATGGAACTTTACAGCACCTCCTGTTGCATGACAATACATGTGTCCAAAGACACATTAGAGAGACATCCTGCAGGTCTGAGAACTGTTGTTGGTAAGTGGTTCTAGCATTTGTAAAAGTTTAGAAAGAAGATGCAGAAAAAGCTGTGATGTGAAGTGAATGAAAATGTTTAGTCTCATTAAGGCGTATAAAAACCCTCAGGGTAATTTACCTTGGATCAGTTTGACCTTGCGCTTGTGCAAAACTGCATACAGATGTAGCGCTTCGTTTCAGACGCCTACCCGTGCGGGTCCGTGATCGGCACGGGGTGGGCCCCTGCTGATAAGGAAAACCCCCCCGAAGGATTTGAAACGCCCCCTTGATAAATACATTTAATTATAATGAAACCAGCTGCAATGGATCATGGATCCACCAGGGGGAGCCGTGAAAAGCTGCCACACTGAAACTCATGTGAAATAAACAGCTGATCTACAGGTATCTGATATAGCGGATATTTGTTAAGATCCATATATGTCACGGATAAGATCATATTCTGTGCTTAAGTAAGAGACATGTAATCATTTACTAAACATCACCATGTTTTTATTTAACAAAATAATGTTTAATTCCTGTTGGCGTAAGTACAAAACCATCGCTATGTTTTTAGATCAGGAAATGCATCCAGGGTCAAACAAACGATGTTCGATCGTCATCCTCGCATTCATTTAATGTATCATATGTTCGCGAGTTGAAATGAATGCACTAAATTTAATCCACGTGAGTTTACAACAACAACAATAATCGCTTTGTTTTTATATCACATCCGACGGAGGAAAATGCAGTGGCTCTCACTACCGATAATCCTAATCCCACGGGCAAACAATAATATGTACAGTGTTCATAGTTTACTGTATTATTAGTGTCTAATATTACTTCTATAATAATCACACATTGAGTTGTTGAAATCAGACCGTCGTTTTTTTTTAAACGCTCTGAATGAAACGGCAGCTCTCAGGTGATCAGCTGTGTGTTTACACAATAAAATATGCATAGTAATTTAATACCTTCCAACACACATTGTAAGAACAGTTCTGTTTCATATGAGTGTTGAGAGCTGTATCCACAAATCTACTAATTTTGCCCTCAGTGCACCAGATTGATGCATTTAACTTCAATTTAAATAAAAAACATCTTCTGTTGTAACAACAATAACATTATAAATAGTAACATAGCATGGTATTGCACATTTACTGTAGCTTTGAGTGTTACTGGCCTGAGATTTTTTTATTACATGAATGAAGGTGACTGAGGCTTTAATATAGACTTTTCAGTGTCCCACATTTTGCACAGAACTGTCCCACATTAGGAAAACAGATCATTAATCATTTTGTTTATTTCTAACGAAATAAATGTGGTTTAATCCATCATGCAATTAATATAGGTTATTTACTTAGTACATATCTGACATTAACGATTAACACACTGTTCATACTGCTCACAGGCTGATATCTAGTGTATTCATACCCCTCACTGTTTATTCATCATTCAATTCATTATATATTTTATTCTGTAGATTGTGAACATTACTTTTCACTTTACTGCTTGTTGCACCTGGTTAGAAGCTAAACTGCATTTCGTTGTCTCAGTAGGCCTACCTGTAATCTGTGCAATAACAATAAAGTTGAATCTAATCTTGAGCAGGAAATAATGTAGGCTATTTACTTAGTACATATCTGACATTAACGATTAAACACGTTTGTGCATTCTTTATGAATGCAAACCGAGTCATTTCGTTTATTTTTAACGAAAATAAATGTGATTTAATCCACATAATTTACTGTGTTAATTGTTTACTGTACAGTAGTATTGTTTAACTTGAAACTTGAAGGTGCCTGATGTGAACATTTCCAGAATGTATTGTCTTCACTTTTTAAATGCCTCTGTGATGTGCTGCAGACCCGTTCACCAGCCCAACCCCCCATGTGTGTTGGGGACCCTTTGTTTAAAACTAATTGGCCATCGGAATGTGTGTCACATTCCACAGCTCTCCCCCCCCCCTCCTGTGATCCCTCGCACACAGAGAGGGAGATCGCTCTTCTGAAGAGAGCGGAAATAATGATATTGCAAGTTAGAAACGTAAAATGCATTTTGACAGACACTTGGGGGAAATATGCTGCATTTTGAATGTCCGATAGTCCATCATTAACACCTTAGTCCGTCTCGTCTCATCAACGAAAACTAAATATACATGACATACTTTGTTTTAGTAGATTTCGCATGAGAGCAAAAGGAGAATATCCGTGTGTAAGAGTGAAAATGTATGTATGTAAAATAAGAATATATGTGTGTAAGAGTGAAAATATGCTGCATTTTGAATGTCCGATAGTCCAACATTTCCACCGGAAATATCAAACATTTAATAAAAGTGAAAAACAATGAACAAGACTTAATGTCCATCCATCCATCCATCTTCTCCCGCTTATCCGTGGTCGGGTCGCGGGGGTAGCAGTTCCAGCAGAGAGCCCCAAACTTTCTTTTCCCTGGCGACATCAACCAGCTCTGACTGGGGGATCCCAAGGCGCTCCCAGGCCAGCGAAGAGATATAATCCCTCCACCTGGTCCTAGGTCTACCCCTTGGTCTCTTCCCAGCTGGACGTGCCTGGAACACCTCCCTAGGGAGGCGCCCAGGTGGCATCCTAACTAGGTGCCCGAACCACCTCAACTGGCTTCTTTCGACGCGAAGGAGGAGCGGCTCAACTCCGAGTCCCTCCCTGATGACCGAACTTCTCACCTTATCTCTAAGGGAGACACCAGCCACCCGGCGGAGGAAACCCATCTCGGCCGCTTGTATCCGCGATCTCGTTCTTTCGGTCATGACCCATCCTTCATGACCATAGGTGAGGGTAGGAACGAAAATGGCCCGGTAGACAGAGAGCTTTGCCTTCCGGCTCAGCTCCCTTTTCGTCACAACGGTGCGGTAAAGCGACTGCAATACCGCTCCCGCTGCTCCGATTCTCCGGCCCATCTCACGCTCCATTGATCCCTCACTCGAGAACAAGACCCCGAGATACTTGAACTCCTTCACTTGGGGTAAGGACTCATTCCCTACTTGGAGTGGACAGTCCATCGGTTTCCTGCTGAGAACCATGGCCTCAGATTTGGAGGTGCTGATCCTCATCCCAGCCGCTTCACACTCGGTTGCGAACCGATCCAGTGAGTGCTGAAGGTCGCAGACCGATGAAGCCATCAGAACCACATCATCTGCAAAAAGCAGTGGTGCAATCCTTAGTCCACCGAACTGCAGACCCCCCCCCCCACGACTACGCCTCGAAATCCGATCCATGTATATTACAAACAGGATTGGTGACAAAGCGCAGCCCTGGCGGAGGCCAACCCTCACCGGAAATGGGTCCGACTTACTGCCGAGGACCCGGACACAGCTCTCGCTTTGGGAGTACAGAGATTGGATGGCCCTGAGTAGAGACCCCCTCACCCCATACTCCCGCAGCACCTCCCACAGTAACTCCCTGGGAACCCGGTCATACGCCTTCTCCAAGTCTACAAAACACATGTAGACCGGATAAGCGTACTCCCAGGCCCCCTCCAGGATCCTTGCGAGAGTAAAAAGCTGATCCGTCGTTCCACGACCAGGACGGAATCCGCATTGTTCCTCCTCAATCTGAGGTTCGACAATCGGCCTGACCCTCCTTTCGAGTACCTTGGAGTAAACTTTCCCGGGGAGGCTGAGTAGTGTGATGCCTCTGTAATTGGCACACACCCTCTGATCCCCCTTTTTGAAAAGGGGGACCACCACCCCGGTCTGCCACTCCTTCGGTACCGTTTCCGACTTCCACGCAACGTTGATGAGACGTGTCAACCATGACAGTCCCTCAACACCCAGAGCCTTCAGCATTTCCGGGCGGATCTCATCCACCCCCGGGGCTTTGCCACTGTGGAGTTGTTTGACGACCTCAGTGACCTCCCCCCGGGAGATTGGCGTTGATCCCCCGTCATACTCCAGCTCTGCCTCTAACATAGAGGGCGGAGTTGTCGGGTTCAGGAGTTCCTCAAAGTGTTCCTTCCAACGTCCCAACACTCCATCAGTTGAGGTCAACAACGTCCCATCCTTACTGTACACAGCTTGGATGGTTCCCTGCTTCCCCCTCCTGAGGTGTCGGACAGTTTTCCAGAACAACTTTGGTGCCGCCCGAAAGTCCTTCTCCATGTCTTCTCCGAACTTCTCCCACACCCGCTGCTTTGCCTCGGCCACGGATGAGGCTGCTGCCCTTCGGGCCTGTCGGTACCTTGCAACTGCTTCGGGAGTCCCCCGGGATAACAAATCCCTGAAGGCCTCCTTCTTCAGTCGGACGGCTTCCCTGACCACCGGTGTCCACCAGGAGGTTCGAGGGTTACCGCCCCTTGAGGCACCTAAGACCTTGAGACCACAGCTCCCCACCGCGGCTTCGGCAATAGAGGCTTTGAACACCGACCACTCTGGTTCAATGTCCCCAACCTCCACAGGAATGCCCGAAAAGCTCCGCCGGAGGTGTGAGTTGAAGGCCTCCTGAACTTGGGCCTCCTCCAGACGTTCCCAGTTCACCCGAACTACACGTTTGGGCTTACCAGGTCTATCCAGAGGCTTCCCCCGCCACTCGACCCAACTCACCACCAGATGGTGATCAGTTGACAACTCCGCCCCTCTCTTTACCCGAGTGTCCAAAACATACGGCCTCAGGTCCGATGATACGATAACGAAATCGATCATGGACCTTCTGCCTAGGGTGCTCTGGTACCACGTACACTTATGAGCATCCTTATGTTCGAACATGGTGTTTGTTATGGCCAATCCATGACTAGCACAGAAGTCCAGTAACAAACCACCACTCCGGTTCAGATCAGGGGGGCCGTTCCTCCCAATCACGCCCCTCCAAGTGTCTCCATCATTGCCCACATGTGCGTTGAAGTCTCCCAGCAAGACTAAGGAGTCCCCTTCAGGAGCCCCATACAGGACTCTTTCCAGGGTCTCCAAGAAGGCCGAATACTCTGAACTGCTGTTGGGTGCATAAGCACACACAACAGTCAGAGTTTTCCCCCCCATAACCCGCAGGCGTAGGGAGGCGACCCTCTCGTCCACTGGGGTAAACTCCAACAACGAAGCACCTAACCGGGGACTTGTGAGTATCCCCACACCCGCCCGGCGCCTCACACCTTGAGCAACTCCGGAGAAGAATAGAGTCCAACCCCTATCCAGAAGTAAGGTTCCAGAGCCGACGCTGTGCGTAGAGGTGAGCCCAACCAGATCCAACTGGTACCGCTCCACCTCCCGCACAAGCTCCGGCTCCTTCCCCCCCAGAGAGGTGACGTTCCACGTCCCCAAAGCCAGCTTCTGTCGCCCGGGTCTGGTCCGTCGAGACCCTCCGCTTTCACTGCCACCCGTCTGGCAGCGCACCCGACCCCATCGATGTTTCCCGTAGGTGGTGGGCCCGCGGGACAGAGAAGCGGAGGTGTTGCCCACGTTGCCTTTTCGGGCTGGGCCCGGCCGGGCTCCGTGGCAAGCCCGGCCACCAGACGCTCGCCGACGAGTCCTCCTTCTGGGCCTGGCTCCAGAAGGGGACCCCGGGCTTCCTCCGGGCCGGGTATCCTCACTTCTTGTTTTTCCTTTCATGAGGTCTTTTGAACCAATCTTAGTCTGGCCCCTTGCCTGAGACCAATTTGCCATGGGAGACCCTACCAGGACCACAAGGTTCCAGACAACACAGCCCCCAGGTTCATCAGGGCACACAAACCTCTCTACCACGGTAAGGTGCTGGTTCTTCAGAGAGGAAGACTTAATGTATTCATCATAATTAATTATATTTATTTCGTTTGGATGTAGGATTTTTGACTTTGTTTAGAGCAGTGATCTTCTACTATATGAACATTTTGGACCCAAAATCACAAAAAAAACGTAAAAACAGATTTTGAAAATTATTTTATTTTTCATAACACAAACATACACAACGAAACCATTTAAAAGCTGGAAATATATACATGGGATGTGACTATGATAATGTGAAAGTTTGATTGAGGTAGCATGGGATTTCATTCTGATAAGGCAAAAGTGTTATTATAAATATAATACAAATATATATATATACACATTATGTACAACAATCTGTTTTTTCTGTCTTTATCTGTGCCACGCTTCAAAGCGGTTTCTGTCAACTACGACACAGAGGGCAACATCACAGATTCCTCCTCCTCCATGTCAAAAAACAAGCTTAAAGCTTGACTCACGTTCAGAGTTCTCTTCATCATAGTTGAGTCTTCAAAACTCTAAATCTATCTAACTATATCTAAATTCTCAATGTTTGTCTGTCACTTTACTTCAATCGCAGTCTCCCGCAGCCTCTCTTCGTCTCCCGCCGCCTGTCTTCGTATATCTTCGTCTCTCTCCATTTCCCGCCGTCTCTCTTCGGTTCCCGCCGTCCCTCTTCGTCTCTTTTCGTCTCGTTTCGTATCACTCCGTTTAACTGATTACCTCACCCCCTCCCTGGTAAATACATCCTGTTGAGCAGAATCTACAGTTTCCAGTATTTTCCGTTTCGTAAAATGATAAAATACGGCGAAGATATTAAAATATGTGCTTCCATTATTCATACTTCTGAAATATATCTGTATTAACTTTATATCATCGTATGTCCGTGTTTATTGGGTATTTTTGCATGAAACAAAGACTGGCATATAGTTTCAAGCCAGTACTTTCGACAGAAATACACATATACATCCTGTTGAGCAGGATCTACAGTTTCCAGTATTTTCCGTTTCGTAAAATGATAAAATACGGCGAAGATATTAAAATATGTGCTTCCATTATTCATACTTCTGAAATATATCTGTATTAACTTTATATCATCGTATGTCCGTGTTTATTGGGTATTTTTGCATGAAACAAAGACTGGCATATAGTTTCAAGCCAGTACTTTCGACAGAAATACACATATACATCCTGTTGAGCAGGATCTACAGTTTCCAGTATTTTCCGTTTCGTAAAATGATAAAATACGGCGAAGATATTAAAATATGTGCTTCCATATTTCATACTTTTGAAATGTATTAACTTTATATCATCGTATCTCCGTGTTTACTGGGTCTTTTTGCATGAAACAAAGACTGGGATATAGTTTCAAGCCAGTACTTTCGACAAAAACACACCGGACTGTTGTTTTTATGCGGCACCGGCTTGAACAGGTCATGTGATCTGATCACGCCGGCGTGACGGTCGACTCCAAATGGTTAATATTAAATACATATAAGTATTTTTACAACTTGTATTTAGAAATACTCTGTTGTAATTATTGATGCATACATGTGTTCATCCATTTAATGTGGCATCTGCTATAATGGAGTTAATGTATGATATTACTTAATAATACAATACATTATAATATATGATATGATAATTACATTTTAGTTTTATTCATTTCTTATTTCATAGTTTCTCATTATTATTATTTGTATCGCTCATCTTATTTTTGATTTTATTAATCTGTGTGAATCTGTGCTGTCCTGTTTTTCACTCTCACCCTGTTGCTGTTTGAACTACTGAATTTCCCCACGGGATTAATAAAGGTCCATCTTATCTTATCTTAATGTATACGTTGATTTACTTCAATCTACTGTACAATATTACAAGAAATATACTGCATAAAGCAAACTATATACTTTATTTGATCTAAAATATTGATGTTTCTACAACGCCCATTGTGTATTTTGTGAATGAAGCGCCATCTCATGGTTAAATCCTGTAATTGAACAAATGGGTAAATTGGGCAACGCCCTCTAGCAATTTGGCAACACCCCCAGCCACTGGCATCCGCTGGGCTTTTGACTGGGACACACCCATTTGAGTCTGATCTGGAGTGCTACATCTGTAAATGCACCACAACAAATTACAATTTTCCATATTAGGGAATTGAATGAATGTGTCTTTCAGGCACAGACTGGATAATAAGTGAAAATATTATTATGGAAATATGGAAGTAAGGGGACTTTTCTGTAGTCATACATGTAAGAGCAGTAAGAAGGTAAAGACCGGAGGCATCCACACAGAGCACAGGAGGGAGAAGTATAATGCCATTTGTGCATTCGTATTTGCAATATGTGTTATTCTACAAGTACATAATAATTGTGGAAATTGTGTTGTGTACAGCATCAGAAGGACTTGCTGATTACGGTTATTTTCAGCTAATGGAGAGACCACTATCAATGTAACTTAATAACTTGTGTGTAATATATTAGTGCTTGTTTATTTGATGGCAGCTATGGTCCCAGCTGTGGGGGAAATACCAACAACACAAATACTGTACTTGTCGAGTATAATCTAGAAGTACTTGTATTTGAATAGAGTATTTCCATGTCAAGCTAATTTAAACATCTAATGCACTTCATTTCAGATGCAAATGTTTGTTTTCCTGCACTATACATCAATTTCACAGATACAGCTTCTGGTGACTCGATTTCAGAATGTGGTATGATTTACTGCCAGGACCTTTTGATAATTGTATACATTTAAGTGTATACATTTCACATTACACCATGTAGTTAACAAATATTCTGCTACACATGTGTATTGACCAAAATTGCACACCGTTAGTGTATAAATTAATTCAGTGGTACAAATGTGTATTTAGGTAACACTTGAACAAAATGTCTGCATTCTTCATGAAATTCACACATACATGTACAGCACTACTTACACGTATGTACACTGTGTACTCATCTGGTGGTGGGACGTCTTAAGCCCCCCTCTGGGCCTCATGAAGCATCGACATTTCGTTTTCTCCACAGTCAATGAATATCTGTGGGAACATTAAAAAAAGGTAACATAATTAGCATATTGTAATATTACAAAACAAGATCACTCCTGCACGTTAAGACAACACACTCTCACTCCCTAAGCGTCCAATAGCGACGTTTGGTCAGTGTCCGTGGCGTCCAATTGTGACGCTCCTAGGCTCCTTCAGCGTCATAAAGGGACGCAAATAGCTTTCAACTGATTGCAATGTATTCCCATCTGCGTCGGGATTTGACGCTCATGGAAGCAAGGCATTCGTTTATGCCGGCTGCCCTTAAAGGCAATGTGAGCATCCATTCCCATTGGATAACGGAGAATTTTACACCCGGAAGTAAGTACTCCTCTTACTGTCGATTGATTTTACAGTGATATCTGCACTACTCATCGACTAAAAAACACCAGATTATCCTTGTTAATTACACAACATTGATTGGTTTAAATTGTGTACAATGCTTTTGTATTTTTCCCCTTCGATTCGGAGAAACAAATATGTTTTCTGAGTAAAGGATGGCAGAAGACACTACACTACCCAGAATCCCCAGCTATCGTTTGGCCTACACCATGTGCTCTGTTTGACAAACCCCGTTTTTTTCACCATTCATTCCGATGGCTGGCGTCTATGTCACGTGATCTTCAAATGTCTCCCTGCAGAAAAAGAAAACATGGCCGAACTTCGTTTTATTCTAGGTGTAAAATGCCTATTTTAAAGTTAGTTTGGCCATTAAAATGCGTTTTGATGTCATTTGATGCGAGAAATATGAGTTGTTATTTCAGATTATGTGTGCAGTGGATGTACATGATCTTTAGTTTGCTAGTTATTACGAAGATTACTTCAGGAAATCGCGACGTTTTCATTGTTACCAAGGTGGTTGCTAGGGACGCTGCTATCGATATTATTTCTGTTATGTTGTGTAACTGTTTAATGGTGTTATCTTTATTGCTACCCCCCTTCTCCGTCAATGTATAGTGTTGGTCCACAGCCTAAACATATTAGTTTAACAAAATCCGCATCTAAAGATAGCCTACGTTATTTCCCCCCTGTGCAATTCCAGTCTCACATCTCAGAGCACACCGTCATTAACAAATACCGGAAACAGACCGAAATAATAATAATACCTTATTCCGAGTGTGCTTGATTTTCTCTTTGAAAGTCATCACATAACGGCATTGTAATACACGGTTCGGCTGCATTACATATTACATATCTGCCGTAGTTCTGTATTTATAGAGCCCTGATGAGAAGACAAACATGAGGAACTGAAAACGTGACGTGGATCATAAATATATCAGCCATTAAACAACATCTTACATTTCTTTTCACACAATGCGTCTCCTTGCAGTATCAACACTAATTCGGCTCACTTTTATATTTGATCCAATTGGTAGATAGGCTGTATTTACACCATAAAGGTGCACAGTTGATATAAAGGGACACCTGGTGGTTAAAGCATGTTATTGCATTTCAATATTTTTATTATTAGATATTAATACGATCCCTATAAAGTATATTCATTACTCGTTATTATCTACTAATTGTTAATTAAAGACTGTATGTAATGACTATTTTGCACATCCCTTTCAAGATTTCAAGATTTTCTAAGGTTTATTGACATATCATATAGGCCTACACAACTGTGGTGGAGTTCTGCACTGAATGAAAAACTTGGGTTGCAGGTTCCTCAATAGTGCATTACAAGACATCTATCAATATTTGTGCATACCTCCAGCAATGTTAACTATGTTGAAGCACTTATTTTAACTGATATTATACATAATGTATTATACTCTTATAGATGTATGTAGATATTTCATCTCCGGACTTGTCAGGTATTGGACGCGGTGGACCCGTTCAAATCCAGTTTTGGAAAGTCTGCCGTGGTTCCATCCCATTTCAAGTGCTGTTCGAGAATCGGCTTAACCCTCGGAGCACACTCTCCAATCACAGAGCTTGAGGACTATCACGGGGTTTGTCAAGAGCACATGGTGTAGTCCAAACGATAGCTGGGGATTCTGGGTAGTGTAGTGTCTTCTGCCATCCTTTACTCCTGGGAATGGACGCTCACGGACACTGACCAAACGTCGCTATTGGACGCTTAGGGAGTGAGAGTGTGTTGGTTAAGACTCTACTGTCACAGATGATTGTTGTACATCTGAAACCTCCACACCCGTAAACACAACACAGTCACACACATTCTTATACAAGTCCCTATACACTTGTGCAAATGAAGCAAGTACATTTGCACACAAACCTGTGCAGGACTGTATTCTCTAACAAGCCGTGTTACAGGCTCCTCGGCCACATTGCATTTATAATAGAAAGTCCATGTCGAAAAGCATAAAATGGTTTCCTCACCTCAAGTTCTCTTTCAATATAACCTCCGGGGTTACGGTAATAAGGATTTCGATACAAGCAGCATCACTCACCCAGGGTGATTAAACATGTCTCTTCCCTTTGTTGGCTCCCTTCAATACGTAGAGGTGAAGTCGTTGAGAAAATAGAAAGGCTATGAATACATTTTCTCGATATCTTCTCACATAAATTCCTTTAAAAAAGCTTGCCTCAGCGACATGCCTGAACTGCAATGAATATGTTTTGGCAGCGGTTCATGCTGTGAATGTAAATACATTTTGAAGTGAAGGATGGTATTTCATTTGTTCATGGAAGCAGCGTCTGACCTTGGAGACTTTGTAAAGCTTCCAAATTATAAAACATGGAGACATATTGTTAACAGTATGGTTTGTGTTGCCATCACTGAACAAAATGGTGACAAAATTACCAAATAACAGACTAATGAGGATATATGCATGTTCTCACAAATTAACTGGTAGTGAGAGACACATATGATTGTAAGAGTACACCAGAGAAATAATACAATCAGAGATGGAAAGGCAAACAGCCAAAGGGTGCTTTTCAGTTGTCTGATTAAAAACTGTGCTAATGGCGCTTCACAGTGTTTATTGTTGTTAATTGGTTTTCAGGCACTGTAACAATAGCTGTTGGTTGATGATTTACAAAATGACTTTGTCGTCTGTCCTGTCAGAGTTTTGCTTTTGTTTGTTTTTAAATTGCCTTAAAGTGGAAACAAACAAGCTAACAATTGTGTTCCCCCCTCTCTTTTTCTCTGTGTTGATGTTTGGTCAAGATGGGAAATGCCTCCGAAGCATTTCTGATCATTTCGAAAATATCGAAAGACAGTGACATCCTCATGGGAACTATATACATAATTATGGGTAAGTGATATTCCATAAAGCCTTAATTTGTGTAAATGTGTGTTTTTATATATATATATATATTTGAGTGTTGTATGTCTTTTAAGAATGGACCTTGAGTCTCTTCAATAAAGCTGATGATGATTTATATGCAACAGCACATCCTGCACTCTGTCTCCTAGGTGTACTGTCGATGCTGGGAAATGGGATCCTGCTGTTTGTGGCCTATAGAAAGAAGTCCACCCTGAAGCCTGCAGAGTTCTTTGTGGTTAACCTGGCCATTAGTGACCTCGGCATGACAATATCCCTGTTCCCACTCGCCATCCCCTCTGCATTCACTCACATGTGAGTGGCCATTCAAGATTCCACCACCTTCTATCCTTTCATATATCATGTGACTCTGTAATCTTCATAGTTAATGTTTCCTCGAGAGACCAGCAGATGCTTGAGCTGCCTTCAAGGACACTGATGTGTTGTGGCTCTTTGTATCTGAAGAACTGCAGAAATATACATTTGCAATATGCACATTTTAATTACAGATTTCTTAAGGCTGATTTTGTTCACACTGAATATATCTGTATTCAATCTAGATCTTAATATTATAAAGGGAAAATAACTAGTACATCTATAAAAGATTCTTGTTTTTTATTTAAATAAAAAATGTGGGGAGCAGGAGGAGGTCTTTGCAAAAGATGTAACACTTTCACTCATGGAGATAAAATAAATAATTATATAAAAAGGGTAACACTTCAAAGAGTGTAGGATGACATGTTACCGTTCATTCACAACAACCTATTTACAAGGTAGTCGCAAACTGTATCCGTTTACTATCAAGTTCACACATTGAGTTTTGACTTTAATTTGTTTTACTGAAAACAGCTAAAAACACAGTGAGATGAAATACACTATGAAGCTTATAAAGCTTGCGTGGTTATTCTCTGGTTCCTCATTGTGAGCGACCCTTTGACACAGTTATTTGAGACAGTGTTATTAAAAAGATGGTAATTGCTGTTTTAAGCTCTACAAGCAACCCAGTCTCACGGCATTTCATGTTCACCAACACGATTTTTAATCTATTGATTCGTGTTCACCAACACGATTTGCCCCTTTTTTTCGTGTTGCACAGCACGATTTTAAAAGCAATGTATTTCTACTGCCTGCAGCACGTCTTTTTCTCCGGTCGGGTCGTGGGAGACCGGAAGCTGTGTGGTTCATAAAAACATGTTCTTACTCAATATCAAGCCACAATTATTGCTTTTATTTTAAATCGTATAATTTCGGACTTTTGTTGCCGTCTGTGAGGAAAATAAATGAGGCTCAGAGCTTCAGAATACGGAAATATGTATTTTTAAATATTTTTTTCCTTCTAATTCGTTATTCTTTTCAAAATAACACACTGTTATTTACTCACCAATAAAACACAATTATCCTTGCTTTTATTTATTGGTTTAATTCCATAATCTCGGGCTTTTTTGGCGTCTGTCAGGAACTGAATTTCAAAATAAAAATAACCGGAAACAGACGTAGGCCTATAAGGTACATTTCGAGCATCATTGCGATTGTCAACATTTCTGAGTTTAGGATGGCCGAAGACACTACACTACCCATAATCCCCAGCTATCGTTTAGGACTACAGTCCCCGTAAGGTTACGCAGAGCGTCAAACAGCTGTGTGAAATGGAACGAAACCACGCCAGACTATCCAAAACTGGAATCGAACGCCCCCCCAGAACTACACATGCTGGCTATTGTGTTTCGCAAAATGTTCTATGGGACGTCTCTACTGAAAGTTTTCGTTTTTCCCACAATTAGAAGTTGCCAGTATTAAACACATTGGTCTTATCAAATGTAAAACATATAATTAATAAATGGGTGAAAATCCCTTGTGTCCATAATGCGCAGCATTAATATATACCCACATGACAGCTCATTGTTACTTTGTAATTCTACTCCACGACAATTCAGAGGTTAACCTGCTATTTTTACTCCACTGCATTTATTTGAGTTACTTTGCAGATTCTGATTAATTATGTGAAATATAAACAACCCTTAAATCAGACTTTAGTTACACGTGACCTGAGTAAAATTCAGGTAAGGTGATTTTAAATTGCCAACAATCAGGAGAGATATTTGATAGTTGGTGCTTGAGAAGACTAAACATGTATCTGCAATTGACATGAATGGAAACGAGTAATAAAGTATATTCATTACTCGTTATTCTCTACTAATAGTTAATTAAAGACTGTATATTATGGCTATTTTGCACATCCCTTTCAAGATTTTCAAAGGTTTATTGACATATCATATACACAACTACGGTGTAGTTATGCAATGAATGAAACACTTGGGTCACAGGTTCCTCAACAGTGCATTACACATCTATCAATATGTGTGTACCTCCACCATTAAACATATTCATATTCTGCACATTTCTTATTCTATCAACATACATAAGAGTATAATTCATATGTATAATATCAGTTAAAATAAGTGCTTCAACATAGTTAACATTGCAGGAAAGCAATATAGTAGACGTTAAGTACTTTGTCAGGCTTAATATTTATCTGTAGATAGATACCCCCAAAGTTTTTTTCTTATTTAAAAGAAGACCTTAATCTGTTATTTAATGTTTAAATAAAGGTTAATTCGTTTTTCTGTTTTGCACCTCCTCCTATTAATATCTTTGTACATCCTGCACTAAACTCTTTTATTGTAGAGATCACTTATAGTATCTTCTTGATTTTTTATATTCTATATTTCTATCACAGACCTTCTACTTTCCCCCTATGAAAGTATGTACTCTTCATATTTTTATTCAAATATTCAAATAATATTTGATGAAAAAAATATTAAGAGTACATTATTGTTTTTATGTGTTTACCCAGGGGGCAAAGTCATTTTACAGACATGGAATGTTGTAAAAGGTTGTCCACCAGAAATGATATCTAGGACCTTCAAGGATCACAACCCGGTCAACTAGCTGCTGGAAAGCTACAGTGAGGGTCCAAACAATGCAACCCATATATGAAAAAAAGTCAAATATTCTGACTGGATCAGATGCCATCATTCTCTTTCTGATTGAATATCTCTGTGACAGTTCATGGTAAAGACAAACTGAGCCAACCTATTGAAAGAGCAGAAAATAATCTTTCAGGTGATGCCTTGGTTAAGCATGTTCTCAATAAGTTCACTAGATGAAACTGTGCCTTTTTTGTCTCTCCAAAGCGAAATCTATTTCAAGCAATGCACTTGTGGTCCTCTGGATTGTTTGCTGTGTTCAAAATGGGTAAATATACTTAAAAGATTATTTATATATAACATATTGAAGGTTTTACATTAATATACACAAGGTTTGCTGCCGATGCTAAGTTGAATTGATTCAATGTTTACAGATTGTTCAGTTTACAGTCTGGAAAGCTACAGGCAGCGAAATTCAAAATGGCCGCCACTTTCTTTGCAAAACCCTTTAATTGAAGGTTTTCTATGTTATAGGACAAGGCAAACTGAGTTCAACTTATCTGGAAGTTGACATTAAGTTCAACTTAATGTCAAATCAATACCCTTTTATTATTTGTGCAAATCAATGTCTTTGTTTTTGTGAAAAATATCCTATTTTGATCATGAAATAAACAAAATTCCTGGTGGCAAAACATTTATTTCACTTTCACATACTCTTTTCTTAGTTATTAACTACAAATCAACAGACATGACACAATAATCAGAAGTTGAACACAAAATAATCATTCACATGGCCCAGAACTAGAAACATGTGAATGTTTTATGAAGAAAAGGGGAAAAAGTAACCTACACTGAATATACAGTACAAATGTTTTCAATGTACACATGGTGGTATTCATGGTAGTGTCCCAGAAAACGTTTTGCTTTCTATTCATTTTGTGAGTCACAGCTGCTGTCACTGCTCTCAAGTGTGGCAGTGTGTATCCTTCTGCATTTGGTTGCCAGTCCTTGGCAACGGCACCCTATGTAGCATGGAACTGCATTCTTTGCACAGGAACAGTTCTTCTGACAGCCCTTGAGACATCCACATGAGATTGTCTTGTTCATTGACACAGGCCAAGCTGGCTTTGTAGATGGTGCCGGAACTACATGTCCATTGTCCAGAGACCATCCAAATTCTGTGCATGGGGGGATTTCTGGCTTGGCGATGTGTGCGTTCTTGTCAATGATGGTTGCCAGAGCAGCTCTTTTCAGGTGTAGCAGAAATGCATTCTCTGTTGGGGGTAGTAGCTTTAGGAGCGTGGATTTGTTGTTCAGGAACTTGTATGCTCTCAGTTTGCCCAGATCAGAACCCTAAAAGTGATCAGCTTTGGATGTATACACAGTTATGGTGAGGTCTCGTGCCTGATTGAAGAGGTCATCTGTTATGGCATCGGCGGGGTTCTCACCAAACTCTTCAAGTGCAGGTATGTCCAGACTCATGCTGCTCTTGAACCATGCCTTCTTGCCAGTGAAATATGGATAACTAGTTGTATCTCTACCACTCAGACTGTGGATGAAGGGCATGGCACAACACTGTGCAGGTCCCAGCGCCACAACCATTTTGTGTATAGGCAGGTATGCATTCTGCCCTGTTCTCACCCACAGCTCTGTTAGATCGCTGAGGTGCGTTGCACCATAGTACAGGCATGTGGTAATGATGTCGGTGTCATTGGCATGTATGACAACTCTGTCAACTCCCTCATTCTGGACACTGTAGAGAGTGTGGAGGAAGATCCTAGTGTCAGCCTCCTGTTGTGTTGATTCAAGAGCAGGAACATCCATAACAGACCCTGCTGTGAGCACCACACTCTTCGTCTCTTCCTTGAATCCACCACCCAGGTAGAGATGAGTTGGGCCAAGACCAGGTTCCAGTTGTTCATCCGCACACCACTTCTCACAAAGGAAGCTCAGCAGGTTTGCTTTGTTAGCAGACACTGCAAAAAAACTCCTTTGGATCCGGAGCTGTGTACTGCTCACTGACTTCATACACTTTCGCTGGTTTGGATCTGGCATATCTCTGTTCCTGCTCAGCTGACTTGAGGCTGGTTGCACTGTATCTGTCACAACAGAAGTGTATGATGTCAGTGCCAGGAGGCACATCATTCAGCAGCAGGTGCCTGTATCGCTCAGCGATCACTCCAAATCCTTCACCTGTGTGGAAAGACCAGTGTCGTATGGCGGACATGGCATCTACGACTACTGCTGTCTTGAGACAGTCTTGGGGCAGATCAGGGATGCTGCTTACATTGGTCTTCTCTTTCAAGCTCTTCACAAGGCTTGTCTTGGTCCCTGTTCTCATACTGCCATCTTCCTGGAAGCGGGATGGGGGAAGGTCACTGCACTCGTGGTTGCCTATGAAGTCAACAATGTTGAGTTCTCCACCACTGGCAATGATCTGGGTCATGCGCAGAAGGGCAGTGACTTCATTGCTCTTGCCAGGTGCAGAGGTTTTCCCGCCATACTTCTTTGGTTTCATCCTGTTTTGTGTATGGAAGGTGTTTAGCTTTACAACACTTGTCTTCTTCTGGTCACTGGACAGTGACTCTGACAATGCCTTCAAACCAACTGCTTTCACACTTGTCAGATTGTCCTTGACTGTGGCATCTGCACACTCACCAGTTGATATATTTATCAAGGATGGTGTGGCTGTCGTGAATGGGTTGGTCTCTACTGCTGCCATGACCTTGACTACCATCTCTGCATCCCTGTGGACACGACTCCAACCAGATTCATGGTGGGGGCTGGAGGAATGGAGGTGCAGCATGGACTTGAGCTCTGCAGAGATAGCTGCAGTGAGTGGTTTTGTGTAGACCCACTTCATCCTGGCAGCACGATTGAGTGTAATACCATCCAGACCACTTGCCTCCTTGGCATCTGCATTATATGTCTGCTCCAGAAGCATGTCAGGAGAGACACCATTGTGGTTTCCATCTGCTCTCCTTCCAACAAATGCACCTGCCATCAGTGCTTCATGTGCCTCAGTGGCTGTCTCTGGCAGTTTCTTCATCTCAGCCAAATACAGAGGCAAAGATTGCTGCCCATATTTGTAGTGTCCTGCTGCAGTGAGGTAAGGTAGCATCCGTGCTGATTCACAGAGATGTCCTGCCCAGTTACCTTCCCGCTGGTAGTAGATGAACCTGTGGAGAATGTCTGACATCTCCAGAAAGATTGACCAGAAAACTGCAGTTGGGTGCTCATTCAGAGATTCCTGGAAAAGTAACATCTGTTCTTGTAGGATTGATATCTGTGGACGTGACATCTGGATGATCTCTAACTTCTCAGTAGCAGTGGTGTCTTTCTCAAACAACATCTTCACAACATGTTCTACTTGTGACTGCCAGTGTTGTGTTTCTCTGTCTGCTGCGTACGCCTTAAATGCTTGCCAGTACAAGCGCCACACTGTGAGTGGCCTCACTGAGGATCCTGAGAGCATGCATGGTTTGGTAGTAGTCAGCCTTCTCACCAAACATCTTCTTGGCAGTCCCTTCCTGACACAGACCAGCTGCAACAAGAATATCCTCTGCACCTGCATCCCTGATGATTTTGCAAACAGCCTTCATGTAGTTATGAGCTTGGTGAAATCCCCCCAGCAGCAGGACTACATTGCAAAACTCATCTCTGTGCTTGTCTCTGATGGCAACTGCGAGCTCATATGTAGCCTGATCTCCAGTGATAATGGTATACTTGTCTCCCAGTGCATGCAAAGTCTTGACCAGCCGTTTCATTTCTTCTTTCATGACAGCAGGATCAGTTGGAGATGCTGGGATGAGAGGAAGATAGCCAATGATACTGGCCGGTCTGTGTGGGTGGAGGTCTGCACAGAAGGCAGAAAAGCCAGGCAGTCCTGCTTCTGCATCTGGAGGAGCATCCAGCAACTCTGAAAATGTAACCATTCTTGCTAGGCGCCACATAAGCAACAGGTCTTCAGCTGTGCCATCTGAGGAAGTATCCAGACTCTCTAGCTTCTCAATATGCTCAAGTGACCTGGACCTCTGCCTGTCTTTAGCGGAGACGTGACACATGGGAGCAGGTAGGTCAGTAACATCAGAGAGAGTCTTCTTTCTGTCCGAGGTAGAAGTGGGGAGTCTGGCACCCTCCTGGACACGCACAATCTTTTGGTTTTCAATTATGATTGCAGTGGTGGCATTAAAACTCCCACCCTTCAGTGTCTTCATCTTCCAGTCCAGATTGTCCATCGCAAACACATGGGGGATCTCGCTGTTTTTCATCATGGTCTCTGGGACGTAAACACCATCAGTTTCAACCTGCTGCATGACCTTCTCACTTTGTGCCGTCAGCTGACGCTGCATACGTTCATAACTGATCCCAAGCCCCAATCTGTTATTCATCATAATGAGAGATTTACTACGTGTCTGGTTGAATAAGTGGTAGGTAGTGGCTATGCCCAAAGGTGTTGATACACCAGAAACATGCTGGAGGACGTGCTGTGACATAATGATGGCTTTCTCTGCTGTTGGCTGATCAACAATGACTCTTCCATCATCATTGAGTTCCAGTATCTTGTCATTAAGCAGCATGGCTGTGAAGTTGAAGAGTGAGTCAGGAACCATGTCATTAGCAGATTTGAAGGATATCTCAGTTGAATGCTTCTCATGAGTTTGCCTCTTGCAATTCACACAGTCTGTTCGAATAATCTTTGCAGCTTGCCGCAATGCATGGTATTTCTCGTCATCCTTATGGTCTGCTTCTAATCGCCTCAGCTTCTCAAGGGCATCACCGAGGGGTACAGCTGATGCACATATGAAGCCTGAACCACAGGTCTGGTCAAGGATTGAAACATGTCCACCAAAGTGTTGCTGCAGCTTACATTTCAGTGTAGTCGATCGGTACTGATCTGCCGTTTTGATACCAAGCTCCCTCAGAATTTCTCGGTACTGGTCACGCAATGATTTCACAAGGAATCCTGACAGGTCATGGAATAGAGGAGCCTCCAGCTCTTCCACAAGGCGACTAAATGCAACAGCATAAAGATTCAGCCTTGGCTTTCCAGAATGAACACGCTGAGCCTTGAAGTTGTTCATGCATGGTTTGTGGTAGGCTATATCATTGGCAACCATGTCATGACCTTGCCCAATCAGTCTCAGCAATATGTCATCTCTGCCCAGCTTATTTGCTTTCAACTCAATGGTCATTTGACTGTTTTTTGTTGAGACCTTAGAGGTTGGTTCCTTTCCCCGCAGCCATTGCTTATTGCAGATGACACATCTCTTTTTGGCTTCAAATGTTTTAGTGTTTCGCCTGGTGAACCTGACTGTATGTTGTGAGGAGCTACATCCTGGACCAGCCAAATGTTCTGCTCTTGCACTCACATCAGCAAGACGTTTCTTCTCAACATATTGGTAGCTCTTCTTATTTAAGTACCAATTTCGACATTTCCGGTGCCACTTTGGTGTTCTGTCTTCAAACCATTTTTCTTCTGCAGAAGCATGGTGCAGTCTATGAAAGACCTCGTCTTGTCTAGCATTCATGGCTTTTATAAACTTTGAAATTGTTGATGGATTAATACAGTACAGGTCTATCGTAGAGTGTTCTTGACATATAAGACACTTTTTGTTGTCAGAGGTTTTGTCTTCACAGCTCTTCTTACATGGTTCATGCTTCAGCGCCATAGCAATGTCTGCCACACGTTTCTTCGGCTGGCTTGTCATCTTGCTACAGGCAGGAACATACAAACAGATTACTATTTTGACAGGCCAATACCACTGTAATAATTAAGTAGTGGGTACAATTGACTGATTACAATAGAACGTTTATAAAAATTACAATATTTTAAGCATATGCAGTACAGTCTGTCTTAATGTACTCACTATATCCTTTCCTCTTGCTACTTAACCTCTTAAACACAGGGCCTATTTTTCAGGCCTCGGGCTCAAAAATGACATGCCCAGAATGAATGAGTATGTTTCACAACAAAAAGGGGTATATGAATAATCTTGTTATCAAAGCAATGATACACCTCATTTCAAAGTGACACAGAGACATTGGATTAACCTTTAGCAGCGTTGTTATGCCCTTGAACACAACTTTTGAAACCTCAAAGGGAAGACATATATAGTTATGGCTCCGTAAAGTGAAGTTGTTTGTTGCTCTTTCTTGGCAGCTAGCTCAGTGAGTTTTGGTCGTACAGTGATGAGACTTATACCAATGGAATATGTAGAATCTCAGCTTTCATATGACATGTCGTTTATGCAGATAGCATGAAGTAAAACATCGCCGCTAATGTAGCGTTAGCATGTTTTCGTTTTAGACGATTTAGACGCTTGGTGTGTTGGAATTGTGTTCCGTTTATCATCTTCTGTTAGCTGAGTTTCTTCCTGTTAAGTGGGTATTCATCATTAATAGGTTGTTATATGTTAACACTGTGAAACTGATTTACAAATGATTAAAGAATTGTAGTCTACAGTAACAGTGCTGGCTAGCTAGCTAGCTAGCTAGCTTAAAATCCTCTCACTTGCTGGAAAATCTGTAAACATTGAATCAATTCAAATTAGCATCGGCAGTAAACCTTCTGTATATTAATGTAAACCCTTCAATATGTTATATAGAAATAATCTAAGTATATTTTACTCCAATCTGCCAACACTCTCACATCATTCAAACAATCCCTCAAAACTCACCTTTTCACTCTTGTCTTCAACTCCTAATCCACTAACCCCTCGCCCTTATTCCACATAGTTTAGCACTTTTTACTTTTGTTGTTATTTTTCTTCTTTACTTGCTTGTTAAGCGCTTTGAGCACCAGGAAAAGCGCAATATAAATCAAATGTATTATTATTATTATTATAATTATTACCCATTTTGAACACAGCAAACAATCCAGAGGACCACAAGTGCATTACTTGAAATAGATTTCGCTTTGGAGAGACAAAAAAGGCACAATTTCATCTAGTGACCTTATTGAGAACATGCTTAACCAAGGCATCACCTGAAAGATTATTTTCTGCTCTTTCAATAGGTTGGCTCAGTTTGTCTTTACTATGAACTGTCACAGAGATATTCAATCAGAAAGAGAATGATGGCATCTGATCCAGCCAGAATGTTTGACTTTTTTTTATATAGGGGGTTGCATTGTTTGGACCCTCACTGTAGCTTTCCAGCAGCTAGTTGACCGGGTTGTCCACCTAGGTTGTGATCCTTGAAGGTCCTAGATATCATTTCTGGTGGACAACCTTTTACAACATTCCATGTCTGATTTCCCAAAAAATGGGATTTTGCCCCCTGGGTAGTTATATTATAACACATAAAAACAATAATTCAATAACGTGCTTTAACCACTAGGCGGTACACACAAGGTACACACAGCCTTAATAACTTTGTATTATTAGTGTAGTAGGACACGTTTTATTCATGCTTTCACATAATTTTACAGCATATTGCTATACTATTTCAGACTCAGTATTTACATTCTTACATTCAAAGAAAATCAGTAATATCTTTAAAAACTACTGTCCTTTTATATCAGCTGTGCACCGTTATGGTGTAAATATAACCTATCTGTGAATTAGATCAAATGTAAAAGTCAGCCGGATTAGTGTTGATACTGCAAGGAGACGTATTGTGTGAAGAGAAATTGAAGATGTTGTTTTATTGTTGAATATATTTATGATCCACGTCAAGTATTCATTTTCTCAGTTTTTTCAAAGGTCTTCTCATCAGGGCTCTATACATAAAGAACTAAGGCAGATCTGTAATATACAATGCAGCCGAACCGTGTATTACAATGCCGTTATGTGATGACTTTCAAAGAGAAAAGCATGAACACTCGGAATTAAGTATTATTTTATTCTTTTAAAATGTTTTCCGGATTTCATATCATATAAACACCAAATCCCAGCATGCATTGCAGCTAAAACATCCAATCAGCGAGCTTAAAACCATAGCTGAGGATCTTGGGTAATCGCTCGAAATGCCTACGTCTGTTTCGTTATTTTTATTTTGAAATTCAGTTCCTGACGGACGCCAAAAAAGCCCGAGATTATGGAAATAAACCAATAAATAAAAGCAAGGATAATTGAGTGTTATTGGTGAGTAAATAACAGTGTGTTATTTTGAAAAGAATAACAAATTAGAAGGAAAAAAAGATTTAAAAAATACAGATTTCAGTATCCTGAGGCCCTGAGCCCCATTTATTTTCCTCACAGACGGCAACAAAAGTCCGAAATTATACAATTTCAAATAAAAGCAATAACTGTGGCTTGATATTGAGTAAGAACATGTTTTTATGAACCACACAGCTTCCGGTCTTCCTCGACCCGACCGGAGAAAAAGACGTGCTGCAGGCAATAGAAATACATTGCTTTTAAAATCGTGCTGTGCAACACGAAAAAAAGGGGCAAATCGTGTTGGTGAACATGAATCAATAGATTAAAAATCGTGTTGGTGAACACGAAATGCCCGAGACTGGGTTGCTACAAGCAGCAGTGCACGATTTGTGGACTTTTTTAACAGGCTACACAAAGCGCAGCCCACCTTGTTAGGGGGTTTTCCAACCATCTGCAGCTGTCATGTCAGTGCTGAAAAACAGTTATTTACCCTTTTCTGTCACAGTATTATGATGACATTTTACATTTTCCTAACAAGACATGATGGACTAAACATCAATAAGATAATTACGATTTAGATTTAAGATGCAAAACAACATTTAGGGCAAACATTATTCCAATTAGATAATCATTTACCTCCTATTTCATTATGTTTCTTTCAATATGTACTCCTAACTCACATTATTAATTCCATATTTGAGTAAATAGATGGGATGCAAATAAATAAATATCTGTAATGGATGGTGGACAGACCAACATTCTTTTGTAGTGTGGGATTGACCTCATTCCTGTAGAGGAGCATTATGTAATAAGATAACTAATACAAGAAAATAATTGCCATGATAGGTTTAAAAGGCATCACTACTCACTGCAGTTGTGTAAATAAGAGGAAAGGTGCGAAAATGTAGCACCTGCTTTTTCTCTTCACAATAAGAATGTTGCGAAAAAAAGATCCTTCAGTAACAAATGTTCTCTCCATCCAGGTGGCTGTTCAATAAGACGATCTGCACTGGCTATGCCTTCTGTGGCGTTTTGTTTGGCCTGTGCAGTCTGACCAACCTCACAGTGCTCTCCAGCGTCTGCTGGCTCAAGGTCTGCTGCCCAAACTATGGTAGGACCACCACTCTTTTTGCTTTAATTCATTATTCTATGTACAAAATAGAATCCTTAATTTAGTAAAAACAACATACCATTTCAAAGCAGAGGAATGTGCTAAAAGTACTTTAGACATACTATCATGAGTTGATTCTAGTTCTCCACTGAAGCCAAACATATTGAATCTTAAAGGGGACCTATTGTGCAAAATGCACTTTTTGATGTCTTTTATACATAAATATGTGTTCCCGGTGTGTCAGGGAACTCACAAAGTGTCAGAAAATAAAACCCTCTCTCTTTTCCTCGTACCCAAATCTCTAAAAACAGGGCTACAACGGAGCTTAATTAATTGTTTTATTAATTACAATTTGTGAGTTCATAATTTGTCTTTACTTTATCTAATGAAAGTCAGAAAAAGTTCTGCATGTCACAATCTCAGTTTTAAGCTTTCAAGTTGATCATTGAAATCAAAAGAAGCTTTAGCAATTTTACCAAGTATTTTTTTTTATCTACATCTTTGTGATGTAGGGCATCTCTCCATCAAAGCCAGGCTGTGTTGTGAGGATACAGGAAGGCAGGCTCACATCCAACAAAAAAATAACTACAACAACACAACGTATCTTACTGGAGGTGGCAGCTCAAAGACAATACAGTGCAGTTTGAACAACAGCAGAGCCGTCGGTGCTAGGAAATAATGTTCAAATTGAAAATCTAATCAAATAATGACCTTAAAATAGAGTGAAATCCAATAGTTGATTTGGAGAATCTTGCCACCACTGGTTAGTGGGTATTGAATGATAGACTGAGTGAAGGGGAGATTTACATTCAGTAGCAACATTGTGTGTGACTTGAATTGTAATTTATGCTATACAGAATTGATTAAGCAGCAGGCAGATAATTAGTGTTTAGCTTGATGATGCATACTGCACTTGTTAATTGTCACATGGATACTGTACTGTGAATTTATTCAACTGAATATACAGATGATTGCAACATTCTCAAGCAGCTCAACTTTCATTGACAGTTGATTAAGGATCCTTATCTTTTTTTATATCGTTTTTGAAAATATATAGAACCGCTGATTTGCAATGGAATCTTTACCATTTACTATTGGTTGCTATAAACATTTAAATGTAATTCTTTTTTTTGTTGCTATTTGCAAATCAAACCAGCATTCCATTGTTTTAGTTCTGTGGAAATGTTATAATTTCTCACACTTGGCCACAATTCCTATTCCTAATTAAAAATGAATTAAAGAACATGGAAAATGCAGTATAACCAAATTAGTATCAACAGTAGACTGTATATAATTACATTTCATACAGAAAAAACATAATGAATTCTCTTTATGGCCATGTTCTGGGAATGGATGCACTGCTGAACTACAGATGCTTCACTCCAGGAGTCTTCCACCTGGAGTGCAGACATCATGGGATGTTCCCATTGATATGCTTCACACATTCACACTCGCCCATACACACTGCAGGGGTACAAAGACTGGAGCCAATCTGACACATACAGGGGTGTTGAATTGACTTTTTTAAGGTTAGGTTTCAATTTATTTTTTGTTTGATTTATTTTATTTTTTTATTTATAATCCCTGCACTGAAAGCTATATCCTTAAAGTCTTCATTC
This sequence comes from Pseudochaenichthys georgianus, assembly GCF_902827115.2. NCBI lineage: Eukaryota > Metazoa > Chordata > Actinopteri > Perciformes > Channichthyidae > Pseudochaenichthys > Pseudochaenichthys georgianus. Next base: position 16,129,130 of record NC_047509.1, read on the forward strand.
CTCAAGATCAACAGACAACATTTGATGTTATGCCAGTTATGACAACTGTTGTTTATTTAAAAAGGCTCATCTACATGATATTGAGCTAACTTATCCACCATAAATGTTATGTAATATTTGACCAGGGCACCAACTGTGGAGTGCACAAAAAACAACAAAAAGAGCCATTAGATTGCAAAGGGGTATATTAAAAGAAAATAGGCACCCAATCACAGTTACATTTTTATATTTTCACAGCGTCAGTCTGACTTAATGACAGGAAAATGCATTCATCAAGTTCTAACAACATGAAAGTAATTTTCAGAATGTAGGATGGTTCTATTTATTGTCAGGAAGTAGCACTGTTTATCTCTCTTGGATAAAATTGTATTATTGAATTTGACCAAATTAGTGCAAACTATAAATAGGGAAATTACAATGCTATTATGATAATTGATTCACTTTAATTTAGTGCGCTGAAGGCATAATAAATACAACATTGGCGCTGTGGTACAAGTCAAACTTAGCTCGATATTAAACAGATCTGATGCTAGAAAATGTAGCCCACCACCCAGCCGCCTCCACTGTGAGGTTTATTCCAGACTCCAGTGGTTTCAACAAATGCTGGTAATAGGACCAAAAAAGTGCTTCTCTTCTCTTTTTTCCAGAGAATCTATAATACGAAGCATAAAACCCAAGGGACTATAAGCCTCACAAATAAAAGTGTTTGAAATGCAAAGTAGAATACATAATAAAGCCTTTATGAGACTTCCCTTGCAGTAATGTATGAACATTACATACACACCAATAAAACATTCCGTCCTCTTGTTTCTAAATTAGCGTATACTCTTAAAAACTAGAATACATTAATTTGTATTGCTTTTGAAGCAAAAGCTGAATCGTGTGTTAAGTGTAAAGCCTTGAACAAAAATAACTATCAAGTTAGGAGCACAACAAAGTCAAAGCATAATCTTCCAAAATTAAAAGAGTTGGTTCATAAGGACAACACAGGTATTGTAGGGTGCTTTGAATAATTATAAAAAATAAACATGTGGTGGAGGGACTGTGTTTTTGGAGAACAAAAAAGTATGTTAGAAGATTGAGTTACTGAGGGTGAGGAGAGGAGAGTAAAAACCATGATAACAGTTATGGGCTGTTGACACAAGGTTCAGTTTCCACGTCTGGAGTTATTATGTCGAGCTTATGCCGTCAAATTCAACACGGGCAACTGTATCAGTTGTCAAAGGACAATAAACTGTGGTTTACTTGGATTGAAGGTTTGGGTCTTCTGAATTTTGTATTTAGAAACGCTGACATTTTTGGAAAAATGAAATAGTCGTGCAACTAAAACCGTATGTGATATTGCTGAAATATTTTTTAACAAAGCACTAAAGAACATGCTCCAAGGTGCAGCTGAAGAAACAAACACTTGGCAGAAGAGATGAAGCATTCGGTAGAAGGGTCTTATCTTGTATAATTGTTTGTCACAGCTTACCTTTTATGAGTATTGCTATTCCTATAGAACTCCTGAAGACAAACAATTTAGCCCCCACTTGGGGATCCAACAGCAATATTAAGGTATTGGGTTTAAATTGAAGCCACCAATGAATGCTAATGAACTGGTCAGCACTCGATCGAAGTCCATCACACAAAGAGCTAAGGATGTGACTCTGACACATTCTCATACTCAAAATAAGTGGGTCTAATGACAAAAGAGAGGTGACAAATGAAGAGGGGATCTGGAAAAATTCCAATTCCATTTAATTCAAATTCATAGACTGACTGGTTTCTCCTTGTGTAATAGAAACCTGGATTAATCAATGAATACTCAATACAGCCCAAAAGAGGGGGGGGGGGGGAAGCTATAAAACATGTATACAGTAACTATCTCCAAATACATCTTCAAGGACACACAAATCCTATATACTGGGTTTTTATCAGGTTTGAAATTGACCTTATCACTGTAAAGTTGTAATCTAAAAATGTCAGTCCTGGTTGATTTGGCTAAATCCATTTTATAATAAAAAAATTAAAATAGTTTTGTCGGTTAAACAATTCAGTTGTAAAGCATGAACATTAAATATTTCCATCTGCATTAGCAGTTACGTAACTCGGCCCTTTTACAGTGAAAAGAGAGTGAGCCATCAATGAGATAAAAGCTGAATAACGCTCATGTATAATTGTCTGAGTTCTCAATCCAGTGCAGAAATGGCATTATCTGGCACTAACCATAAAAATAACATAAAAAGTACAAAATTATGAATTTATATCAACATGGGTAATGCAGGGATAATTCCAAGTAAAATTGTTCCAAAAATAGGATTACGTTTCACTATTTTATCTCACAGTTGGCTCCAAACTCCACATGTGTTGTGCCACAGCAACCCCTGACCTCATGTGAATTCACACCTAAAGGCATTACAAGTTTGGGGAAAATAGCACAGCTGGTGTTGTGTCATAGTTGTATCATCACATACATTGGTGTCGTTTGAAAAACCTCCCGATACTGATACATCCCTTGTGAAAACCTACTCACACTAGTTTGAAGGCTTTTGTTCGATATTGAGTTCAGCCATACATGAAAAAACTCAGGTTGAATACAACATGTTCCACCCGAATAACTGGAGAGTCTGATTGTTATGTCCCCCTCTAGGGGGATTGGTATAATTATAAAGGGTTTATTTTAAATAGCCGGGTAAACAAAATGGCAGGCATGCAGCCTGGAACAAACAAAAAGGCCAAAAGGGCACAGGTTGATAAATAACCAACAAAAGGAGGACTCTAAAAAAAGGAGTCTAATCGCATACAGGGAAAATAAATACTAAACAAAACCTCACTTTAAAAGTGGTACAACTAACAAAGGCTAAGGTAGAGGACAACAGTCAAACAATACTAAACTAATCTAAGCACATCTAATCACAACAATACTGACAAACACAGACCACACGAGTTAAACACTGTTAACAGCTTTGCACACAAACTAGCAACCAGCGAGAGGCATCCGCTCACACAGCAGAGCCTCCAGAGTGATGATTGTCCCCGGGCTTTGTAGTCATCTCCAGCAGGTGTGCGCCGGCTGTGCGCTGCGATTGGAGTGCGTCGGGCCCGGCGTGCTCCAATCACAATCTTCAGGGGGCGGACCAGGAGATGGCAGCCAATCACGTCAGGGAAATCGCACAGCTCATTTACATACAACACAGATTAGCACAGTAAAGACGACCCGGAAGGCAGCAGCCGTAACACTGATCAATGAATGGATGCTTCACATTAGATAAAAGCTGTCTGTAATGGCTAGAGCCATACTGTTCAGTGAGAGCCACAAGACTTAATCACCACCCCTCACCCTTAGCTTGAAGGGTAAGAAGGGCTGACATCCAACTGAAGAGGCTGTGTGGTACCGTAGATAAGGCTTCCTGTGTTCTCCTTATTGATTCCACACTGAAGAAATCCTTGTCTGACTCAATCAGAGTAGACAGTTCAGTGTTTTCCATGGATCGCTTTGTACACATTCTGGCACGAGAGAAAAGACAATCAGGTGCTCAACCACTAATCAAAATCTCGCAAGTTCTCCGTATGCATGAGAATAAATCAGCAAGTTCTGACAACGTTTGCTAATATAATACGAGTTATAGCGTGCATAGGGAAATATAGTCTACATTTTCAAATGTCTTTTCTTTGGCCTCTTAATAAACATGCTGTCTGGCAACTATCCATACACACAGAACCGTCTGTGTTTGGGTCCCCCTCTGGCATTATGGAAATTGCCAACCTCACATGTCCATTCCCGGCGGTCTCAACTGTTATCCATGTTGTCTACAGTATAAAACAGTAGTTCATTTTTTTTGTCAAAATAACATAATAATAATAATAATAATGAATGAATGTATGAATGAATAATATCCATTCTAGGAAATCCCTATCTAGTTGATCATCAACTTTTGTACAATTTCCTCCTCCCCTTTTCCTCCTATTTTTCCTCCTCGCTCATTGCCTGTTGTCAGCATCAGGTAACCAGGACTAATATGCTTTAATAGCATATGGTTGCTATGCTGTTGTTTCTGTATCCTTCCTTTATGTCCTCATCTGTCAGTAATCACTCCCCAAACTCTCCCTCCTATACCTCTATCTCTACACTGCTATGTTCTTCCTCAGGTAATAAGTTCTCCTACTGCCATGCCTCCATGCTGGTTGCTGGGGTCTGGTGCTACGCTGGAGTGTTTGCTGTCGGTCCCCTGTCAGGCTGGGGAGAATACGGGCCCGAGCCTTACGGTACAGCATGCTGCATCAACTGGGAAGCTCCAGGCAGAAGCTTTGCAGCTATGAGCTACATCATATGCCTTTTCTTCTTCTGCTACATTGTGCCCAGCACTGTCATTTTCCTATCCTACACATTCATACTAATGACCGTCCGGGGCTCCCGCCAGGCTGTGCAGCAGCACATGCCCCCGCAGAATAAGATCAGCAATGCACAAACACTTATAATCAAGGTAAGTACAATTTCCAACATACTTCAACTTATGTAAATACATATCCACTAGGGGTGTAACGGTTCACAAACATTTCGGTTCGGTACGTACCTCGGTTTTCGGTACAGCAGAAAGGGCAGATCTGCAATGTCTCCTGCTGTGGAGAACACCCTCTCGCTAGGGACAGAGGTAGCAGATACAGCCATGTAGCGCTTTGCTAACATGGCACTGAACTTTTTGCGAGTGGTAGAGGCTTAAATGCTAGTGGGAGTTGTGTTTGCACTTCAGTCATTTTTATTTTGGTACCGGTGATATTCACATTCGCGTTATGCCTTTTCAAATGAGTGTGCAAGTTTGAAGTATTGCCAGCCGCGTAATCAATTTTAGTTGACAACACAAAGCCGACAAACAGCTTTGGTTCGGTCCACCTGTCTTTGTCCGTCATCCTTGTACGTAACTGCTACGAGACTTCAGTGATGCTGGAGGATCTTCGAGCTCAATCTTATCTGCGTTCGACATTTCGACAGTTCCCCAAACTACTGACTACATTTGAACACATCCCTGTGACCAGGGGCCTCATGTATAACGCTGTGCGTAGGATTCACGTGGGAAGGTTGCTTACGTAATAGAAATCCGAAAAATAGGTAGGCCTACATACATTTTCCGACATTTTCCGATTCACCGAACATTGCGTACCGGTGAGGAAAGTGCCTACGGTACTTCCTACGCCGGTTTCCCTTTATAAATCACAATTGACTCGAAATGCGGTGCAGCTTTTGCGGGCTTCACGTAACACCCATATTTGCCTATAAATAGTCAAAGAAACGCCCATTCATTCTGACTGACTTTATGAAGAAGATCGCAGGAAATGACAACAGAACAGCTAAAAAATACATCTCACACCATGTCAGATTTTGGTTATTTTTGGGAGGTCGAGATAAATCATATTGTTTGGTGGATGCAGTTTGAACCAGAGTAGCAGCATGGAGGTCGGATCGTCACCAAAATAAATAAATAAGTGGTCCGAAAAAGGTTCATGACAAAATAAATACACATAGCCTTCCTCAGGCAGTGTGTTTGTACCGGGGACAGGAGACACCCCCTTGATGAGAAACTGTAAGAAATGATCGGGGAATCCCTCCGGAGTGGAGTCATGACGACTGGATCTGAATTATGTTTTTGTATTTGGTGGTGTGTGTCCCAGCTGTCGATCAACTGTGCGCAGCGTCTCCACTGCAGCCTGTGACAGGAGACACCCCCTTGATGAGAAACTGTAAGAAATGATCGGGGAATCCCTCCGGAGTGGAGTCATGACGACTGGATCTGAATTATGTTTTTGTATTTGGTGGTGTGTGTCCCAGCTGTCGATCAACTGTGCGCAGCGTCTCCACTGCAGCCTGTGCATCTCAACCCCCCCTCCCCGCAGCAACTCTATATCCACCAGTTAGAGGAAATACAACCAATGTGTTGTGTTATATTAGCTGTACAATTTACCACATATGGTGTTCTTAGTTTCCATACCTCCTGTGTTTTACGAGCGACTAAACATGATAGTATATAAAACCATGCTCGTATCTACAACCTATAGAAATGCAAAACGGCGTCAGTTTAGACGTAACTCTGTCCTCCTGCTTACCGCATCATTTATGAGAAAACATTTCATAACATTAACACAACATATTCGAGGTGGTTTTCAATAACATATCCGTATTTATTTATTTCTCCAAGTTATGTTTTTGTGTGCACTGAGGAGTCTCAAACAGGCGTTTGTTAAATCATTTTAAGATTGGCTTTAATCAATTTGTGAAAATGAATTCTTCGTATATGATAAATGAGAGGTAACATTTTATTTATGGTATTATTTCCACATATTTCTCTCCATTCTTCCTTCTGCCAACGGTGTCGCAGTTTCTCGTCTCTCCCGTTTTTGTGCTTAGTGCGTACGCATGGGTTAGAGTTTGCGTGGAGGACCTCACATTTTGCCGTCAAGTTAGTATTTTATAAATCGCAAACATTGCGTAGAAACTGGCATATGCCATTTTTTGAGCGTATATCCGTTTATAAATGAGGCCCCAGCTCTCATAGTATGCCTCTCGTCCAATTAAATTACTTGGTCGCTCTATGACGCTTTGAACCCAATTTGAGCAAATTACACTGAACGCTGCGACGCAGCACCTGAGATTACTTCCAAAAAGTTTTTCTCGTTCTCAATGTTTTACGTTTAATGTTATATTCGTTCGGTACACTTCGGTACACACGCATACCGACCCAAAGGGCCCATACCGAATATTTTCGGTACGAATATGTATACCGTTACACCCCTAATATCCACATGACCCATTTATGTTGTTTATTGTGTCTCTTTTCAGCTCTCAGTGGCCGTTTGCATCGGTTTCCTGACAGCATGGAGTCCATATGCCATTGTGGCCATGTGGGCTGCATTCGGTGACGCACTCGAGGTTCCAGCCATTGCTTTCGCTTGGGCAGCTATCTTCGCCAAGTCCTCAACTCTTTACAACCCTATTGTTTATCTGGTCTTCAAGCCCAACTTCCGCAGGTCCCTTTGTCGAGATGTGGCGCTGTGCAGAAGCACACTCTGTGGATGTCAGCACAGCGCCACATCAAAGGGAACGTGCAGTCAATTCAATCACAAAGAAGAATGCAACTCCACACAGTTCTCCAATGGACTACCGGAGAACCACGGGACCACCTGCAAACACTGCGCTTGCCCTGAAGCATTCACTGGTGCCAGAGAAAACTTAACAGAATACATCCCTCAGCAGACTTTCAGGATACTTAAAAGATCAATACATAGGGAGGTGGCAGAGAGTCAGCTTTCCATTGACATGCAGAGTGACTTCCTTTAGAGAAACAAAGCAACATAGGAAAAAAGCTGAAAAAAAGACAGCAAGAATGAAGGTTGAAAGACACTAACTGCAGCAAAGAAAAAGTGAGGGCAAACAACAACATAACAATTGATGGAATCAAAAAACATTATGATTTATAAATGCCAAAGTCTGAAAACAAACGACTTTGACTTGAACATGTCAATTCAGTCTAATCAGCTTTGTCCATGTCAGAAGGCATGACTGAATAATAAACGCAGAAGAATTGGGCGAAGGACTTAAAATAACCAAATCATAAACGCTCAATAAATGCTATTTTCTTCAATATACTCTACGTTACAAAAGATAGGAAAGAAAAAACTACTTAAGGATCCATTATCGATTATACAAAATGTAGTTTCTGAAGACAATCATCTGAAATAAGCCATCTGTACATACTTTGAATGATTACCAATACAAAGTCCGACAGGGCAATACATTAGCAGTTCAATGATCAGACTGTCAACAAGGCAACAATTTACCCAGATTATCTGAGTCACTTGTTGTGAAACTTAAAGTTCAAGTATGATTTAAGTTAAAATCCTTGTTCGCACAATTACTGTAAATATCGCAGGTCAATTTGCAAGGAGGAAAGCGTAAACTGTGATGATGCTTCGTAGCAAACCTGGGCCTTTGTTCAAAACTGGGTTGAGTTCAACTCTACAAAGTAGTCACTCTTAGTAAAGCAAGCGTGTATGTATCTGTGTGTATGAAAGTGGTTTATTATATTGTGTGTGTGCTAGGGGTGTAACGGTACACGTACCCGTACCGAAATTATTCGGTACGGGCCCTTCGGTTCGGTACACATGTGTACCGAAGTGTACCGAACGAATATAACGTTAAACGTAAAAAATTGAGAACGTGAACAACTTCTTGGAAGTAATCTCAGGTGCTGCGTCGCAGCATTCAGAGTAATTTTCTCCCATTGTGTTTAACGCGTCATAGAGCGAGCAAGTCATTTCATTGGACGAGCTGGTCAGAGGGATGCGTTCAAATGTAGTCGGTAATTTGAGGAACTGTCGAAATGGCGAACGCAGATAAAGTTGAGCTCGAAAATCCTCCAGCATCATTGAAGTCTCCGGTTTGGGAACATTTTGGTTTCGCAGTTACGTACAAGGATGACGGACAAAGACAGGTGGACCGAACCAAAGCTGTTTGTCGGCATTGTTCAACTAACATTGGTTACGCGGCTGGCAATACATCAAACTTGCACACTCATTTGAAAAGGCATCACCCGAACGTGAATATCACCGGTACCAAAAGACTGAAGTGCAAACCCAACTCCCATTAGCATGTAAGCCTCCACCACTCGCAAAAACTTCAGACCGAGCCAAAGCTATTACAAACGCCAAATATCCTTATGTTGCCATATTAGCAAAGCGCTACCTGGCTGTATCTGCTACTACCTCTGTCCCTAGCGAGAGGGTGTTCTCCACAGCAGGAGACATTGCTAGTGCCAGCAGATCTGCCCTTTCGGCAAGCAATGTGGACAAGTACATTTTTCTTTAAAAAAACATGAAAATACAATGACAAGCAAGTCCTAATGTCAAACTGGCTGCTTAGGTACAGTACAGTTCCAATACAGATTATTTCAGTTAATCGAAAAGCTGCACCTTAAATGTTCATTTTATTTTATATTTATTTGAGTGAATATTCATAGTTTAATAATAATTAAAAACCCAAAACTAATAGTTTATGTTTTGTGAGTACTAGTACAGTAAAGTTCAAATACAGATTATTTCAGTTCATCGAAATGCTGCACCTTAATGTTTATTTTATTATATTTTGTATTTATTTGAGTGAATACATTATTCACAGTTTAATAATAATTTAAAAAAAATATGTTATGTTTTGTGATAATTTTTTCTGCTGTACCGAAAACGTACCGAACCGAACCGTGACCTAAAAACCGAGGTACGTACCGAACCGAAATGTTTGTGAACCGTTACACCCCTAGTGTGTGCATATGTATATGTGTTTGTGTGAGTGGGAGTGTATTTTTATAATGTGCCTCTGAGGGTGTGGGTTCATCTCCTGAGAGAAGAAAATAACTCCTTTGGCTCTGAGGCTGAAAACAATAACACAAAAGAACACTCAAATGGGCATATTACACACGTTCCACAAGCCATTACAACAAAGACAGATACTAACTTCAGGTCCATGCAAGGATATGGGCCACTTGCCTTTAGTGTTCAGTGTTACATGTATGTTGTCTCATGGAAAGGGGGGCTGGTTGTTCCATAAAAAGGATTTTTAACAAGAGAATACTATACTTCTGCACCTTTCAACAGTATTCCAATACAAAAATGCTCAGCGCGCAGAGTTAATCTTAACAGCAGGGTTTGATCAACGAGCGATGTTGTTCTTTTTCCCTGGCAGTGTACGTCATCAAATGGAAGAACAAAAATACCTGCCATGGAAAGGATTCATTAGATCTGCTGGGGTGCATGTAGCTAGTATCGACGGCCGTGATTGGATAACTGCAGGAATAACAGTTTTTACAGAATACCTGAGTATACATGTAAAAGCAGCTCCCATTGCGTTTATTTTTTGTTATGAAATAATAATTGGCTTTGAATCTTTTTTATAGATAACAATGAGCTCAGAGCATTGACGTGAAGAGCTTTAGAAACACAAAAGTCGATCCTTTTTTGTTTTAATATGTACAAAACACTCTATGTTAACAAGTTCATATCATGTTGAGATAGAAGAAAGAAAAGATTTCTGCTGTGATAAATTTCTTGTCTCATTCTTACATTTCTGTGCACTTTTCCATGAACTCATGGATTTATTACTCAAACCAGCCTTGCTAGATATTATTTATATTATATCAAGCAATTTTACAATATTGAACAATTCTACCAAACCCTAGACATTGTATCTGTTCAATGACCAAATAAGTAATTTCAAGATAGCTGGTAAAGTTATCGAAAGATAATTATTATAGCAAATCAATAATGGTTAAGGTATATATAGATTGAGGCAAAGTAAACAATAAGATAAGCTTATGTTATGGGTAGTAAACAATAAAAAAAACATGCACACTATCTCCAGCCTTGGCACTGGACATGAAGATTTATTTTTGTTCATTGTCTTATCAAACAAATCATATGCTGTGAAAGCTCTAGCATAGGCAATATAAGTTATAGAGTCAGGAAGATACACACAATATTAGTTTTCATTCTATGTAACTAACAACTACTGTTTATTGCAGTGGTCCTCAAACTGTGGTCCGCGGACCAGGGTATTGCAGGTGGTCCGTGGAAAAAAGCTAAATAAAATCCACTTTTTATTATCAAGGATTTTTGCGGACCACCTGATATATGCAAACTGTAAAAATGAGTACATATATAAACGTAGTGTTAAAACGCAGATATTTGTTATTGTTAATTATGGACAACACTTCATTTCACCACTGGTTACCCATGGTTACGTGTGCATGTGCAAAACCACAAACATGGATTGGTGGCTAGCATCAGGTTCTCTGAAGAGAAAAGAGGCTAACATTACCGTTAATGAAGATAATGAGAGTGAGTCGGAGGCATCTACAAGGCAGATTCTGCGGGAAAAAACAAAGAAAGGGAAGATTAAGAGAAAATACAATTAGAACTACATGGAACTGGGATTTACCTACACAGGCACTGAAGATGAGCCTTTGCCAGTATGCGTTCTGTGCTAAAAGACACTGGCTAACGAGAGCCTAAAACCAGCTAATCTTCTAATCTGGCTTGTAGATGCCTCCGACTCACTCTCATTATCTTTATTAACGGTAACGTTAGCCTTTTATATGTACTTATTTTTACGGTTTGCATATGTGGTCCGCTAAAATCCTTGATAATAAATAGTGGTCCGCATAAACAAAAAGTTTGAGAACCCCTTGTCTATTGTATACAAATGCATGGACGTACAGGGTATCAGCTTATTTCTATGTCTTACTATATAATCTCCAGGGTGAACACATAAGTGATAAATAGATTACTAACTGTGCATGGTACAATTCTTTCCCAGGATTGTACTTACTACTCTGACCTGTGAAAGTTTCATGTTGGCTTTACAGGATTTAGGAGACAATGGTGTCAAAGCTGAAGGATCACTACAACCAAATGTAACAGTCACCTTTACACTTACTGTCAAAGCCAAAATGTTGTTGTGCTCAATGGTATTTTTCTATCAATATGCAGGTAACCATTTTAGGAACATACATATCAAAGACTGTGCTTCACAGGCCTTGTTTGGCCTGCACTCTGGGGCAAACATAGTGGAACAAACCAGGAAACATAACTGTGAAAATCTAAAACTGTTGTCTCTTTTTTCTATTCTGTTATACTCGAGTACAAACACTTTAAGTACCTCAGTGTATATTCTGATTCACTAACCATTCCCACCTTTGTCATCTCCACTGGTTTTACTCTTATGAAACAATGTGCATATCAGATGTCAGGGATTTCATGTAGATATCCGTTTACATGTATGTATAAAATATGTGTATGTACAGATGCATTGAATTAAAATTGTATCATGAATACAAGCCTAAATGTTTGAATATGGGATGAAGAAATCCCTTGCAGTGTTTTGAAATTGGGGCCCATCGATTCTTCCATCAGCTATACCGGCTTATCTTTGAGAAGGCTGCGAGGGCTGCGTGGGGAGTTTTATTCTTCTGTTATTTCAGCTTCTGACTGACTTTAAAGCGTTTCCATAAATCTTTCTTATTATAAAGATTTAGTGCAAAACAGCTTCCAGGTGTGTGAGATCTAATTCCTTTAGCTCCTTTAATAGGCTGCTGATAACAGGTTAGCCGTAGACTTATCTAACACAGCCATAATGGCCATTGTATTTGACCACTATCAGTTAAAGAACCTGTGACACGAGTTTCACCCATCATCCAAACCCATCAATTTGAGTAAATATTGTCCCCTTGAAAACCGTTACAGAACTGATTTTGGATATTTGTACTTTGATAACCATTAATCTGCCCTTCAATGTTGACCATTTTCTGGATCTTCTCGGGGATTCTTCAAATCCCGCCAAATTATGGGTGACGTCATTGCGGGCACAGCGCTCCAGCTGCACCGTCCAGGATCCCAGCATCTGCATGTAAACCTTTATATATATACAGTCAGATGTAAACGCACGACGGCGCACACAGCAGCAAGCTCAGACAGCGATGACAGGTTAATGTTGAACGTGTCTGAGAGCTCATATGAGACTGAAGGATCGGTTTATGTTGTATCTATTAGAAGTTTAGGAATGAGGTGCGTCAATATGGGCGATCATATGGTCATGTAGCCAGTGGTGGAATGGGACTAAAAATCATCCCGGGACTCTCGACCGGCCCACTTCGGTACCGCTAGTAAATTGTCAACGGGGGGAGTGGGGATGTCAGGGGCGGCGGGTGCTGTAGATAGTAAATGTAAATATGTAAATATTTGTGTCACTGCATCCTGGTAAAATACAAATATAATGTATAATGTCTGTGTCTTTGACATTAGCGCTGCTAGCCACCTGTGCCCTGTACTACAAAGCCAGTTCAACAGACCCTGGATATGTTTGAGTAACAAACAAACTAACAACAACAAACTAACAAACGAGATCTCGCTAAGCGGTCCGACGATGCTGGTTATCAACTCGGTGAATCAAGCCAGGGTTTCTCTCACCAGATGAGAGCGCGTTCACGTCGAAGACACGAGTGGATCTGACTTTAATTACATTTGACTCGAGTGTTTCGTCAACATAATGTGTTGCTTAAAATAATACTTCTTCATCCAGTATGTGACACTGAGTGTTGCACGGCCAGATACGGCTCAGCTGACTCAGATAAGAAAATATATTATATATTATGATATTATATGATCGATGATCTGATTGATGATGTAATATGAATGATAGTGCGACACGTCGGCGTCTTCTCTGCATAGGCTACGGCAGTTTAAACTATTATGTATTTCCTTTATCCTGTAATATGACTTGAGAGATTTAAACTCCGCACACTGAGTTGATCTCTTTTCTATAGACGCCGGAGGCGGGCAGCGTCAGGTAAAAGACCGGCCCACTTCGGTACCGGCCCATCGGGATTCGTCCCGATGACCAGTCCGCCACTGCACCCAGCCCACGTAAACTGTCAACGGGGGGAGCCTCGCTGCGGGGAAACGGTGGACCTAGTATCCCGATCGGAGTGGGAATAATAATAATAATAATAATCCGTGCATTTTATCCATTAATTTCCCCAACATTGTGGTAAAAAAACCACACGTTTAATCCATGTTGGTGTACTACAACTACAAAAAGCATCGGTTTGTTTTCTCATCAGGAAATGCAGACCGGCACAAACAAACCATTTTTAATCATCATCCTCACGATCATTTCATCATATGTTCGCCGAATTGACATGAAAGCACTAATAAATGTAGTTTCATCCACTTGAGTTTACAACTACAAAAATAATCGATTTGTTTTTATATCACATCCTACGGGAGGAAATTCAGCAGCTCTCACTACCGATTTTTAATCCTAATGTAATCATCATCTTCACCACGATCATGTATGTTTATGTTCGCCGAATTGACATGAAAGCACTGACAAATATGAATATACTGTAGTCAACTTCATTAAAACGTTATTAACGTGCCTAAACTCAGTAATTCACCATTTCTACGCATGACAACACACTTTGTCCGTGTTTGGCTCTCTCGCCGCACAGTGAAGCGTTCCCGCATTGACGTCACTTCCGGCTTCCCCCAAAACTTCAAAATGAGTTGAAGGAATTTCCCCGCGATGTTCGAAATTATTGATATTTAACGGAACGGTATCGCTTTTTCTTTTTTAAACTGACGGTTCGAGATTACTAGTAGCCCAATATTTCATTGCACAACAGTTGTTGGGATGCTGTCACAGGCTCTTTAAGCTCTTTTTCACCACCATGGCGTGTTGGGACACATTGATCCAAGTGGGAATTATATTCTGTTATTTAAAATATTACATTACATGTCATTTGTTGGATGCTTTTATCCAAAGTGACTTACTGTGGACAATCCACACAGGAGCAATTTGGGGTGAAGTCACACAACGACATGCTGACTGCAGTGGGACTCGAACTTCCTATACCCTGATTCTAAGTCCAGCACACTGTCCACTGAGCTATAGCCTCCCCAAATATATGTACAACGGAGCTATTACATACTGTATATTGGTATACATTGTATATGCCTCTACGAAGGTGACTGTATCTACCTCCCAAATAATCATGGAATGTATTTGTGGCTCTCTGAATTTGAATTAGAGATATGCAGAACTTAATATGCTTGACACTTTATTTTGAGAAATCCAAGTACACGATGTGTTTGATGTGATAACAGCCACTTGGATGAGTAGTTTACTGCAAGCATGCATAATTACAGAGAAATTAAAGTGCTGATATGTTGGAATTGTGGATGAAACGGCTTTAGCTGGATGCAATTATCATTTGCCCCGGCACAAATAAATCCTTGTTGGCATTATAACAGTGTCAAGAATCAACACTTTTAAAAAATAAACATGTTTATCGGAGCTCTCTTTCTACCATGGCAAGGAGCGTCCTTGAAACAAGACTTCTATCATGAGACTGCATCAGCAGGAATATTATGTAGGAAGTGTTTATAATGCACTTCTTGAATTCTCCAAGCCTCCGCTGGGTCTGAACGATGTGATATCCTATACTTATCCTCTATATGTCTGTGCTAATCCGCTGTAAATAAAGCTGAATGCGATCAGGAGGATGCCACAATAATCTGAATCAGCCAACTGCAGCTGAAGAACAAAGACTTTGTAGGAATCCCCTATTTCCCCTTTGTCTTCTTCAAAGCAAACACTGTCCTCAGAGATTAGCATTTCAGACTGTACTGTATTACGCTGGTATATACTGTATTAATGCAAATAGATAGATGGCAGAGGTTTTGCAGCCACCTGGTTTCTAGGTCACAAACAAGGCTGAATGTGATGTGCTGTACCTACTGTATGTGTATGATGATATATTGAAAATAATGGATCAATATAGATTTTGAAATATTATCATAACATTATAATGATTGACATTATTACTGTTGTCAGTGACGTTTCAGATGCATTGTGAAAAATGTTTACATATTTTGTCTAAAATATATTGAGGATTGTATAAAAAATATTTTGTTCTGGAAAAAAATAGAACGATAAATAAATATAACTCATGAATCCATGAATGAGAATACAGCTCACTTTGTTTTCCCTTTTGTTTGCAAACTTCGATGCAGATAGTGGGTAGCTAAATGTCGGAGTGTGCAGTGTATCGTGTGTATTTCCAACCCAGTCTCACGGCATTTCGTGTTCACCAACGCGATTTTTAATCTATTGATTCGTGTTCACCAACACGATTTGCCCCTTTTTTTCGTGTTGCACAGCACGATTTTAAAAGCAATGTATTTCTACTGCCTGCAGCACGTCTTTTTCTCCGGTCGGGTCGAGGAAGACCGGAAGCTGTGTGGTTCATAAAAACATGTTCTTACTCAATATCAAGCCACAGTTATTGCTTTTATTTGAAATCGTATAATTTCGGACTTTTGTTGCCGTCTGTGAGGAAAATAAATGGGGCTCAGGGCCTCAGGATACTGAAATCTGTATTTTTTAAATCTTTTTTTCCTTCTAATTTGTTATTCTTTTCAAAATAACACACTGTTATTTACTCACCAATAACACTCAATTATCCTTGCTTTTATTTATTGGTTTAATTCCATAATCTCGGGCTTTTTTG
Source organism: Pseudochaenichthys georgianus (assembly GCF_902827115.2). Taxonomy (NCBI): domain Eukaryota; kingdom Metazoa; phylum Chordata; class Actinopteri; order Perciformes; family Channichthyidae; genus Pseudochaenichthys; species Pseudochaenichthys georgianus. The sequence goes on from NC_047509.1 coordinate 16,145,221, forward strand.
GCGTCCGTCAGGAACTGAATTTCAAAATAAAAATAACCAGAAACAGACATAGGCATTTCGAGCGATTACCCAAGATCCTCAGCTATGGTTTTAAGCTCGCTTACTGGATGTTTTAGCCACAATGCATGCTGGGATTTGGTGTTTATATGATATGAAATCCAGAAAACATTTTAAAGAATAAAATAATTAGAGCCGGGACTCGATTAAAAAAATTAATCTAATTAATTAGAGGCTTTGTAATGAATTAATTGAAATTAATCGCATTTTTAAAAATCGCATTTTTAAAAATCGCATTTTTAAGCACAGGGCCATCTAAGCTAATTTACAGATGGCCCTGAGCCCAATAGAGATTGCCCTGAAAAATGCACGCGGACGAAA